>NW_027470651.1:0-34665 GCF_051020765.1 Lasioglossum baleicum | reverse complement strand
GTCATGCGTTATGCGTTATGCGTTATGCGTTATGCGTTTGGTATGCGTTATGCGTTATGCGTGATGCGTTATGCGTTATGCGTTATGCGTTATGCGTTATGCGTTATGCGTTATGCGTTATGCGTTATGCGTTATGCGTTATGCGTTATGCGTTATGCGTTATGCGTTATGCGTTATGCGTTATGCGTTATGCGTTATGCGTTATGCGTTATGCGTTATGAGTTTTGCGTTACGCGTTACGCGTTATGCGATATGCGTTATGCGTTATGCGTTATGCGTTATGCGTTATGCGTTATGCGTTATGCGTTATGCGTTTGCGTTATGCGTTATGCGTTATGCGTTATGCGTTATGCGTTATGCGTTATGCGTTATGCGTTATGCGTTATGCGTTATGCGTTATGCGTTATGCGTTATGCGTTATGCGTTATGCGTTATGCGTTATGCGTTATGCGTTATGCGTTATGCGTTATGCGTTATGCGTTATGCGTTATGCGTTATGCGTTATGCGTTATGCGTTATGCGTTATGCGTTATGCGTTATGCGTTATGCGTTATGCGTTATGCGTTATGCGTTATGCGTTATGCGTTATGCGTTATGCGTTATGCGTTATGCGTTATGCGTTATGCGTTATGCGTTATGCGTTATGCGTTATGCGTTATGCGTTATGCGTTATGCGTTATGCGTTATGCGTTATGCGTTATGCGTTATGCGTTATGCGTTATGCGTTATGCGTTATGCGTTATGCGTTATGCGTTATGCGTTATGCGTTATGCGTTATGCGTTATGCGTTATGCGTTATGCGTTATGCGTTATGCGTTATGCGTTATGCGTTATGCGTTATGCGTTATGCGTTATGCGTTATGCGTTATGCGTTATGCGTTATGCGTTATGCGTTATGCGTTATGCGTATGCGTATGCGTTATGCGTTATGCGTTATGCGTTATGCGTTATGCGTTATGCGTTATGCGTTTATGCGTTATGCGTTATGCGTTATGCGTTATGCGTTATGCGTTATGCGTTATGCGTTATGCGTTATGCGTTATGCGTTATGCGTTATGCGTTATGCGTTATGCGTTATGCGTTATGCGTTATGCGTTATGCGTTATGCGTTATGCGTTATGCGTTATGCGTTATGCGTTATGCGTTATGCGTTATGCGTTATGCGTTATGCGTTATGCGTTATGCGTTATGCGTTATGCGTTATGCGTTATGCGTTATGCGTTATGCGTTATGCGTTATGCGTTATGCGTTATGCGTTATGCGTTATGCGTTATGCGTTATGCGTTATGCGTTATGCGTTATGCGTTATGCGTTATGCGTTATGCGTTATGCGTTATGCGTTATGCGTTATGCGTTATGCGTTATGCGTTATGCGTTATGCGTTATGCGTTATGCGTTATGCGTTATGCGTTATGCGTTATGCGTTATGCGTTATGCGTTATGCGTTATGCGTTCTTATGCGTTATGCGTTATGCGTTATGCGTTATGCGTTATGCGTTATGCGTTATGCGTTATGCGTTATGCGTTATGCGTTATGCGTTATGCGTTATGCGTTATGCGTTATGCGTTATGCGTTATGCGTTATGCGTTATGCGTTATGCGTTATGCGTTATGCGTTATGCGTTATGCGTTATGCGTTATGCGTTATGCGTTATGCGTTATGCGTTATGCGTTATGCGTTATGCGTTATGCGTTATGCGTTATGCGTTATGCGTTATGCGTTATGCGTTATGCGTTATGCGTTATGCGTTATGCGTTATGCGTTATGCGTTATGCGTTATGCGTTATGCGTTATGCGTTATGCGTTATGCGTTATGCGTTATGCGTTATGCGTTATGCGTTATGCGTTATGCGTTATGCGTTATGCGTTATGCGTTATGCGTTATGCGTTATGCGTTATGCGTTATGCGTTATGCGTTATGCGTTATGCGTTATGCGTTATGCGTTATGCGTTATGCGTTATGCGTTATGCGTTATGCGTTATGCGTTATGCGTTATGCGTTATGCGTTATGGGCTATGCGTTATGCCTTATGGTTTATACGTTATGCGTTATGCGTTATGCGTTATGCGTTATGCGTTATGCGTTATGCGTTATGCGTTATGCGTTATGCGTTATGCGTTATGCGTTATGCGTTATGCGTTATGCGTTATGCGTTATGACTTTTGCATTATGCGTTATGCGTTATGCGTTATGCGTTATGGGCTATGCGTTATGCCTTATGGTTTATACGTTATGCGTTATGCGTTATGCGTTATGCGTTATGCGTTATGCGTTATGCGTATGCGTTATGCGTTATGCGTTATGCGTTATGCGTTATGCGTTATGCGTTATGCGTTATGCGTTATGCGTTATGCGTTATGCGTTATGCGTTATGCGTTATGCGTTATGCGTTATGCGTTATGCGTTATGCGTTATGCGTTATGCGTTATGCGTTATGCGTTATGCGTTATGCGTTATGCGTTATGCGTTATGCGTTATGCGTTATGCGTTATGCGTTATGCGTTATGCGTTATGCGTTATGCGTTATGCGTTATGCGTTATGCGTTATGCGTTATGCGTTATGACTTTTGCATTATGCGTTATGCGTTATGCGTTATGGGCTATGCGTTATGCCTTATGGTTTATACGTTATGCGTTATGCGTTATGCGTTATGCGTTATGCGTTATGCGTTATGCGTTATGCGTTATGCGTTATGCGTTATGCTTATGCCTTATGCGTTATGCGTTATGCGCTATGCGTTATGCGTTATGCGTTATGCGTAATGCGTTATGCGTTATGCGTTATGCGTTATGCGTTATGCGTTATGCGTTATGCGTTATGCGTTATGCGTTATGCGTTATGCGTTATGCGTTATGCGTTATGCGTTATGCGTTATGCGTTGTGCGTCATGCGTTATGCGTTATGCGTTATGCGTTATGCGTTATGCGTTATGCGTGATGCGTTATGCGTTATGCGTTATGCGTTATGCGTTATGCGTTATGCGTTATGCGTTATGCGTTATGCGTTATGCGTCATGCGTTATGCGTAATGCGTTATGCGTTATGCGTTATGCGTTATGCGTTATGCGTTATGCGTTATGCGTTATGCGTTATGCGTTGTGCGTCATGCGTTATGCGTTATGCGTTATGCGTTATGCGTTATGCGTTATGCGTTATGCGTTATGCGTTATGCGTTATGCGTTATGCGTTATGCCTTATGGTTTATACGTTATGCGTTATGCGTTATGCGTTATGGGCTATGCGTTATGCCTTATGGTTTATACGTTATGCGTTATGCGTTATGCGTTATGCGTTATGCGTTATGCGTTATGCGTTATGCGTTATGCGTTATGCGTTATGCGTTATGCTTATGCCTTATGCGTTATGCGTTATGCGTTATGCGTTATGCGTTATGCGTTATGCGTAATGCGTTATGCGTTATGCGTTATGCGTTATGCGTTATGCGTTATGCGTTATGCGTTATGCGTTATGCGTTATGCGTTATGCGTTATGCGTTATGCGTTATGCGTTATGAGTTTTGCGTTACGCGTTACGCGTTATGCGATATGCGTTATGCGTTATGCGTTATGCGTTATGCGTTATGCGTTATGCGTCATGCGTTATGCGTAATGCGTTATGCGTTATGCGTTATGCGTTATGCGTTATGCGTTATGCGTTATGCGTTATGCGTTATGCGTTGTGCGTCATGCGTTATGCGTTATGCGTTATGCGTTATGCGTTATGCGTTATGCGTTATGCGTTATGCGTTATG
Organism: Lasioglossum baleicum; assembly: GCF_051020765.1. Taxonomy (NCBI): domain Eukaryota; kingdom Metazoa; phylum Arthropoda; class Insecta; order Hymenoptera; family Halictidae; genus Lasioglossum; species Lasioglossum baleicum. The sequence goes on along the minus strand of NW_027470651.1, from coordinate 30,912 downwards.
CGTTATGCGTTATGCGTTATGCGTTATGCGTTATGCCTTATGGTTTATACGTTATGCGTTATGCGTTATGCGTTATGCGTTATGCGTTATGCGTTATGCGTTATGCGTTATGCGTTATGCGTTATGCGTTATGCGTTATGCGTTATGCGTTATGCGTTATGCGTTATGCGTTATGCGTTATGCGTTATGCGTTATGCGTTATGCGTTATGCGTTATGAGTTATGCGTTACGCGTTACGCGTTACGCGTTATGCGTTATGCGTTATGCTTATGCGTTATGCGTTATGCGTTATGCGTTATGCGTTATGCGTTATGCGTAATGCGTTATGCGTAATGCGTTATGCGTTATGCGTTATGCGTTATGCGTTGTGCGTCATGCGTTATGCGTTATGCGTTATGCGTTATGCGTTATGCGTTATGCGTTATGCGTTATGCGTTATGCGTTATGCGTTATGCGTTATGCGTTGTGCGTCATGCGTTATGCGTTATGCGTTATGCGTTATGCGTTATGCGTTATGCGTTATGCGTTATGCGTTATGCGTTATGCGTTATGCGTTATGCGTTATGCGTTATGCGTTATGCGTTATGCGTTATGCGTTATGCGTTATGCGTTATGCGTTATGCGTTATGCGTTATGCGTTATGCGTTATGCGTTATGCGTTATGCGTTATGCGTTATGCGTTATGCGTTATGCGTTATGCGTTATGCGTTATGCGTTATGCGTTATGCGTTATGCGTTATGCGTTATGCGTTATGCGTTATGCGTTATGCGTTATGCGTTATGCGTTATGCGTTATGCGTTATGCGTTATGCGTTATGCGTTATGCGTTATGCGTTATGCGTTATGCGTTATGCGTTATGCGTTATGCGTTATGCGTTATGCGTTATGCGTTATGCGTTATGCGTTATGCGTTATGCGTTATGCGTTATGCGTTATGCGTTATGCGTTATGCGTTATGCGTTATGCGTTATGCGTTATGCGTTATGCGTTATGCGTTATGCGTTATGCGTTATGCGTTATGCGTTATGCGTTATGCGTTATGCGTTATGCGTTATGCGTTATGCGTTATGCGTTATGCGTTATGCGTTATGCGTTATGCGTTATGACTTTTGCGTTATGCGTTATGCGTTATGCGTTATGCGTTATGCGTTATGCGTTATGCGTTATGCGTTATGCGTTATGCGTTATGCGTTATGCGTTATGCGTTATGCGTTATGCGTTATGCGTTATGCGTTATGCGTTATGCGTTATGCGTTATGCGTTATGAGTTTTGCGTTACGCGTTACGCGTTATGCGTTATGCGTTATGCGTTATGCGTTATGCGTTATGCTTATGCCTTATGCGTTATGCGTTATGCGTTATGCGTTATGCGTTATGCGTTATGCGTTATGCGTTATGCGTTATGCGTTATGCGTTATGCGTTATGACTTTTGCATTATGCGTTATGCGTTATGCGTTATGCGTTATGGGCTATGCGTTATGCCTTATGGTTTATACGTTATGCGTTATGCGTTATGCGTTATGCGTTATGCGTTATGCGTTATGCGTTATGCGTTATGCGTTATGCGTTATGCGTTATGCGTTATGCGTTATGCGTTATGCGTTATGCGTTATGCGTTATGCGTTATGCGTTATGCGTTATGCGTTATGCGTTATGCGTTATGCGTTATGCGTTATGCGTTATGCGTTATGCGTTATGCGTTATGCGTTATGCGTTATGCGTTATGCGTTATGCGTTATGCGTTATGCGTTATGCGTTATGCGTTATGCGTTATGCGTTATGCGTTATGCGTTATGCGTTATGCGTTATGCGTTATGCGTTATGCGTTATGCGTTATGCGTTATGACTTTTGCATTATGCGTTATGCGTTATGCGTTATGGGCTATGCGTTATGCCTTATGGTTTATACGTTATGCGTTATGCGTTATGCGTTATGCGTTATGCGTTATGCGTTATGCGTTATGCGTTATGCGTTATGCGTTATGCTTATGCCTTATGCGTTATGCGTTATGCGTTATGCGTTATGCGTTATGCGTTATGCGTAATGCGTTATGCGTTATGCGTTATGCGTTATGCGTTATGCGTTATGCGTTATGCGTTATGCGTTATGCGTTATGCGTTATGCGTTATGCGTTATGCGTTATGCGTTATGCGTTATGCGTTATGACTTTTGCATTATGCGTTATGCGTTATGCGTTATGGGCTATGCGTTATGCCTTATGGTTTATACGTTATGCGTTATGCGTTATGCGTTATGCGTTATGCGTTATGCGTTATGCGTTATGCGTTATGCGTTATGCGTTATGCGTTATGCGTTATGCGTTATGCGTTATGCGTTATGCGTTATGCGTTATGCGTTATGCGTTATGCGTTATGCGTTATGCGTTATGCGTTATGCGTTACGCGTTATGCGTTATGCGTTATGCGTTATGCGTTATGCGTTATGCGTTATGCGTTATGCGTTATGCGTTATGCGTTATGCGTTATGCGTTATGCGTTATGCGTTATGCGTTATGCGTTATGCGTTATGCGTTATGCGTTATGCGTTATGCGTTATGCGTTATGCGTTATGCGTTATGCGTTATGCGTTATGCGTTATGCGTTATGCGTTATGCGTTATGCGTTATGCGTTATGCGTTATGCGTTATGCGTTATGCGTTATGCGTTATGCGTTATGCGTTATGCGTTATGCGTTATGCGTTATGCGTTATGCGTTATGCGTTATGCGTTATGCGTTATGCGTTATGCGTTATGCGTTATGCGTTATGCGTTATGCGTTATGCGTTATGCGTTATGCGTTATGCGTTATGCGTTATGCGTTATGCGTTATGCGTTATGCGTTATGCGTTATGCGTTATGCGTTATGCGTTATGCGTTATGCGTTATGCGTTATGCGTTATGCGTTATGCGTTATGCGTTATGCGTTATGCGTTATGCGTTATGCGTTATGCGTTATGCGTTATGCGTTATGCGTTATGCGTTATGCGTTATGCGTTATGCGTTATGCGTTATGCGTTATGCGTTATGCGTTATGCGTTATGCGTTATGCGTTATGCGTTATGCGTTATGCGTTATGCGTTATGCGTTATGCGTTATGCGTTATGCGTTATGCGTTATGAGTTTTGCGTTACGCGTTACGCGTTATGCGATATGCGTTATGCGTTATGCGTTATGCGTTATGCGTTATGCGTTATGCGTCATGCGTTATGCGTAATGCGTTATGCGTTATGCGTTATGCGTTATGCGTTATGCGTTATGCGTTATGCGTTATGCGTTGTGCGTCATGCGTTATGCGTTATGCGTTATGCGTTATGCGTTATGCGTTATGCGTTATGCGTTATGCGTTATGCGTTATGCGTTATGCGTTATGCGTTATGAGTTTTGCGTTACGCGTTACGCGTTATGCGTTATGCGTTATGCGTTATGCGTTATGCGTTATGCGTTATGCGTTATGCGTTATGCGTTATGCGTTATGCGTTATGCGTTATGCGTTGTGCGTCATGCGTTATGCGTTATGCGTTATGCGTTATGCGTTATGCGTTATGCGTTATGCGTTATGCGTTATGCGTTATGCGTTATGCGTTATGCGTTATGCGTTATGCGATATGCGTTATGCGTTATGCGTTATGACTTTTGCATTATGCGTTATGCGTTATGCGTTATGGGCTATGCGTTATGCCTTATGGTTTATACGTTATGCGTTATGCGTTATGCGTTATGCGTTATGCGTTATGCGTTATGCGTTATGCGTTATGCGTTATGCGTTATGCGTTATGCGTTATGCGTTATGAGTTTTGCGTTACGCGTTACGCGTTATGCGTTACGCGTTATGCGTTATGCGTTATGCGTTGTGCGTTATGCTTATGCGTTATGCGTTATGCGTTATGCGTTATGCGTTATGCGTTATGCGTTATGCGTTATGCGTAATGCGTTATGCGTTATGCGTTATGCGTTATGCGTTGTGCGTCATGCGTTATGCGTTATGCGTTATGCGTTATGCGTTATGCGTTATGCGTTATGCGTTATGCGTTATGCGTTATGCGTTATGCGTTATGCGTTATGCGTTATGCGTTATGCGTTATGCGTTATGCGTTATGCGTTATGCGTTGTGCGTCATGCGTTATGCGTTATGCGTTATGCGTTATGCGTTATGCGTTATGCGTTATGCGTTATGCGTTATGCGTTATGCGTTATGCGTTATGCGTTATGCTTATGCCTTATGCGTTATGCGTTATGCGTTATGCGTTATGCGTTATGCGTTATGCGTTATGCGTTATGCGTTATGCGTTGTGCGTCATGCGTTATGCGTTATGCGTTATGCGTTATGCGTTATGCGTTATGCGTTATGCGTTATGCGTTATGCGTTATGCGTTATGCGTTATGCGTTATGCGTTATGCGTTATGCGTTATGCGTTATGCGTTATGCGTTATGCGTTATGCGTTATGCGTTATGCGTTATGCGTTATGCGTTATGCGTTATGCGTTATGCGTTATGCGTTATGCGTTATGCGTTATGCGTTATGCGTTATGCGTTATGCGTTATGCGTTATGCGTTATGACTTTTGCATTATGCGTTATGCGTTATGCGTTATGGGCTATGCGTTATGCCTTATGGTTTATACGTTATGCGTTATGCGTTATGCGTTATGCGTTATGCGTTATGCGTTATGCGTTATGCGTTATGCGTTATGCGTTATGAGTTTTGCGTTACGCGTTACGCGTTATGCGATATGCGTTATGCGTTATGCGTTATGCGTTATGCGTTATGCGTTATGCGTCATGCGTTATGCGTAATGCGTTATGCGTTATGCGTTATGCGTTATGCGTTATGCGTTATGCGTTATGCGTTATGCGTTGTGCGTCATGCGTTATGCGTTATGCGTTATGCGTTATGCGTTATGCGTTATGCGTTATGCGTTATGCGTTATGCGTTATGCGTTATGCGTTATGCGTTATGCGTTATGCGTTATGCGTTATGCGTTATGCGTTATGCGTTATGCGTTATGCGTTATGCGTTATGCGTTATGCGTTATGCGTTATGCGTTATGCGTTATGCGTTATGAGTTTTGCGTTACGCGTTACGCGTTATGCGTTATGCGTTATGCGTTATGCGTTATGCGTTATGCTTATGCCTTATGCGTTATGCGTTATGCGTTATGCGTAATGCGTTATGCGTTATGCGTTATGCGTTATGCGTTATGCGTTATGCGTTATGCGTTATGCGTTATGCGTTATGCGTTATGCGTTATGCGTTATGCGTAATGCCTTATGCGTTATGCGTTATGCGTTATGCGTTATGCGTTATGCGTTATGCGTTATGCGTTATGCGTTATGCGTTATGCGTTATGCGTTATGCGTTATGCGTTATGACTTTTGCATTATGCGTTATGCGTTATGCGTTATGGGCTATGCGTTATGCCTTATGGTTTATACGTTATGCGTTATGCGTTATGCGTTATGCGTTATGCGTTATGCGTTATGCGTTATGCGTTATGCGTTATGCGTTATGAGTTTTGCGTTACGCGTTACGCGTTATGCGTTATGCGTTATGCGTTATGCGTTATGCGTTATGCGTTATGCTTATGCGTTATGCGTTATGCGTTATGCGTTATGCGTTATGCGATATGCGTTATGCGTTATGCGTTATGACTTTTGCATTATGCGTTATGCGTTATGCGTTATGGGCTATGCGTTATGCCTTATGGTTTATACGTTATGCGTTATGCGTTATGCGTTATGCGTTATGCGTTATGCGTTATGCGTTATGCGTTATGCGTTATGCGTTATGCGTTATGCGTTATGCGTTATGCGTTATGCGTTGTGCGTCATGCGTTATGCGTTATGCGTTATGCGTTATGCGTTATGCGTTATGCGTTATGCGTTATGCGTTATGCGTTATGCGATATGCGTTATGCGTTATGCGTTATGACTTTTGCATTATGCGTTATGCGTTATGCGTTATGGGCTATGCGTTATGCCTTATGGTTTATACGTTATGCGTTATGCGTTATGCGTTATGCGTTATGCGTTATGCGTTATGCGTTATGCGTTATGCGTTATGCGTTATGCGTTATGCGTTATGCGTTATGCGTTATGCGTTATGCGTTATGCGTTATGCGTTATGCGTTATGAGTTTTGCGTTACGCGTTACGCGTTATGCGTTACGCGTTATGCGTTATGCGTTATGCGTTGTGCGTTATGCTTATGCGTTATGCGTTATGCGTTATGCGTTATGCGTTATGCGTTATGCGTTATGCGTAATGCGTTATGCGTTATGCGTTATGCGTTATGCGTTGTGCGTCATGCGTTATGCGTTATGCGTTATGCGTTATGCGTTATGCGTTATGCGTTATGCGTTATGCGTTATGCGTTATGCGTTTTGCGTTATGCGTTATGCGTTATGCGTTATGCGTTATGCGTTATGCGTTATGCGTTGTGCGTCATGCGTTATGCGTTATGCGTTATGCGTTATGCGTTATGCGTTATGCGTTATGCGTTATGCGTTATGCGTTATGCGTTATGCGTTATGCTTATGCCTTATGCCTTATGCGTTATGCGTTATGCGTTATGCGTTATGCGTTATGCGTTATGCGTTATGCGTTATGCGTTGTGCGTCATGCGTTATGCGTTATGCGTTATGCGTTATGCGTTATGCGTTATGCGTTATGCGTTATGCGTTATGCGTTATGCGTTATGCGTTATGCGTTATGCGTTATGCGTTATGCGTTATGCGTTATGCGTTATGCGTTATGCGTTATGCGTTATGCGTTATGCGTTATGCGTTATGCGTTATGCGTTATGCGTTATGCGTTATGCGTTATGCGTTATGCGTTATGCGTTATGCGTTATGCGTTATGCGTTATGCGTTATGCGTTATGCGTTATGCGTTATGCGTTATGCGTTATGCGTTATGCGTTATGGGCTATGCGTTATGCCTTATGGTTTATACGTTATGCGTTATGCGTTATGCGTTATGCGTTATGCGTTATGCGTTATGCGTTATGCGTTATGCGTTATGCGTTATGCGTTATGAGTTTTGCGTTACGCGTTACGCGTTATGCGTTATGCGTTATGCGTTATGCGTTATGCGTTATGCGTTATGCTTATGCGTTATGCGTTATGCGTTATGCGTTATGCGTTATGCGATATGCGTTATGCGTTATGCGTTATGACTTTTGCATTATGCGTTATGCGTTATGCGTTATGGGCTATGCGTTATGCCTTATGGTTTATACGTTATGCGTTATGCGTTATGCGTTATGCGTTATGCGTTATGCGTTATGCGTTATGCGTTATGCGTTATGCGTTATGCGTTATGCGTTATGCGTTATGAGTTTTGCGTTACGCGTTACGCGTTATGCGTTACGCGTTATGCGTTATGCGTTATGCGTTGTGCGTTATGCTTATGCGTTATGCGTTATGCGTTATGCGTTATGCGTTATGCGTTATGCGTTATGCGTTATGCGTAATGCGTTATGCGTTATGCGTTATGCGTTATGCGTTGTGCGTCATGCGTTATGCGTTATGCGTTATGCGTTATGCGTTATGCGTTATGCGTTATGCGTTATGCGTTATGCGTTATGCGTTATGCGTTATGCGTTATGCGTTATGCGTTATGCGTTAGCGTTATGCGTTATGCGTTGTGCGTCATGCGTTATGCGTTATGCGTTATGCGTTATGCGTTATGCGTTATGCGTTATGCGTTATGCGTTATGCGTTATGCTTATGCCTTATGCGTTATGCGTTATGCGTTATGCGTTATGCGTTATGCGTTATGCGTTATGCGTTATGCGTTATGCGTTATGCGTTGTGCGTCATGCGTTATGCGTTATGCGTTATGCGTTATGCGTTATGCGTTATGCGTGATGCGTTATGCGTTATGCGTTATGCGTTATGCGTTATGCGTTATGCGTTATGCGTTATGCGTTATGCGTTATGCGTTATGCGTTATGCGTTATGCGTTATGCGTTATGAGTTTTGCGTTACGCGTTACGCGTTATGCGTTATGCGTTATGCGTTATGCGTTATGCGTTATGCGTTATGCGTTATGCGTTATGCTTATGCCTTATGCGTTATGCGTTATGCGTTATGCGTAATGCGTTATGCGTTATGCGTTATGCGTTATGCGTTATGCGTTATGCGTTATGCGTTATGCGTTATGCGTTATGCGTTATGCGTTATGCGTTATGCGTTATGCGTTATGCGTTATGCGTTATGCGTTATGCGTTATGCGTTATGCGTTATGCGTTATGCGTTATGACTTTTGCATTATGCGTTATGCGTTATGCGTTATGGGCTATGCGTTATGCCTTATGGTTTATACGTTATGCGTTATGCGTTATGCGTTATGCGTTATGCGTTATGCGTTATGCGTTATGCTTATGCGTTATGCGTTATGCGTTATGCGTTATGCGTTATGCGTTATGCGTTATGAGTTTTGCGTTACGCGTTACGCGTTATGCGTTATGCGTTATGCGTTATGCGTTATGCGTTATGCGTTATGCTTATGCGTTATGCGTTATGCGTTATGCGTTATGCGTTATGCGATATGCGTTATGCGTTATGCGTTATGACTTTTGCATTATGCGTTATGCGTTATGCGTTATGGGCTATGCGTTATGCCTTATGGTTTATACGTTATGCGTTATGCGTTATGCGTTATGCGTTATGCGTTATGCGTTATGCGTTATGCGTTATGAGTTTTGCGTTACGCGTTACGCGTTATGCGTTACGCGTTATGCGTTATGCGTTATGCGTTGTGCGTTATGCTTATGCGTTATGCGTTATGCGTTATGCGTTATGCGTAATGCGTTATGCGTTATGCGTTATGCGTTATGCGTTGTGCGTCATGCGTCATGCGTTATGCGTTATGCGTTATGCGTTATGCGTTATGCGTTATGCGTTATGCGTTATGCGTTATGCGTTATGCGTTATGCGTTATGCGTTATGCGTTATGCGTTATGCGTTATGCGTTATGCGTTATGCGTTATGCGTTATGCGTTATGCGTTATGCGTTATGCGTTATGCGTTATGCGTTATGCGTTATGCGTTATGCGTTATGCGTTATGCGTTATGCGTTATGCGTTATGCGTTATGCGTTATGCGTTATGCGTTATGCGTTATGCGTTATGCGTTATGCGTTATGCGTTATGCGTTATGCGTTATGCGTTATGCGTTATGCGTTATGCGTTATGCGTTATGCGTTATGCGTTATGCGTTATGACTTTTGCATTATGCGTTATGCGTTATGCGTTATGGGCTATGCGTTATGCCTTATGGTTTATACGTTATGCGTTATGCGTTATGCGTTATGCGTTATGCGTTATGCGTTATGCGTTATGCTTATGCGTTATGCGTTATGCGTTATGCGTTATGCGTTATGCGTTATGAGTTTTGCGTTACGCGTTACGCGTTATGCGTTATGCGTTATGCGTTATGCGTTATGCGTTATGCGTTATGCTTATGCGTTATGCGTTATGCGTTATGCGTTATGCGTTATGCGATATGCGTTATGCGTTATGCGTTATGACTTTTGCATTATGCGTTATGCGTTATGCGTTATGGGCTATGCGTTATGCCTTATGGTTTATACGTTATGCGTTATGCGTTATGCGTTATGCGTTATGCGTTATGCGTTATGCGTTATGCGTTATGAGTTTTGCGTTACGCGTTACGCGTTATGCGTTACGCGTTATGCGTTATGCGTTATGCGTTATGCGTTATGCGTTATGCGTTATGCGTTATGCGTTATGCGTTATGCGTTATGCGTTATGCGTTATGCGTTATGCGTTATGCGTTATGCGTTATGCGTTATGCGTTATGCGTTATGCGTTATGGGCTATGCGTTATGCCTTATGGTTTATACGTTATGCGTTATGCGTTATGCGTTATGCGTTATGCGTTATGCGTTATGCGTTATGCGTTATGCGTTATGCGTTATGCGTTATGAGTTTTGCGTTACGCGTTACGCGTTATGCGTTATGCGTTATGCGTTATGCGTTATGCGTTATGCGTTATGCTTATGCGTTATGCGTTATGCGTTATGCGTTATGCGTTATGCGATATGCGTTATGCGTTATGCGTTATGACTTTTGCATTATGCGTTATGCGTTATGCGTTATGGGCTATGCGTTATGCCTTATGGTTTATACGTTATGCGTTATGCGTTATGCGTTATGCGTTATGCGTTATGCGTTATGCGTTATGCGTTATGCGTTATGCGTTATGCGTTATGCGTTATGCGTTATGAGTTTTGCGTTACGCGTTACGCGTTATGCGTTACGCGTTATGCGTTATGCGTTATGCGTTGTGCGTTATGCTTATGCGTTATGCGTTATGCGTTATGCGTTATGCGTTATGCGTTATGCGTTATGCGTTATGCGTAATGCGTTATGCGTTATGCGTTATGCGTTATGCGTTGTGCGTCATGCGTTATGCGTTATGCGTTATGCGTTATGCGTTATGCGTTATGCGTTATGCGTTATGCGTTATGCGTTATGCGTTATGCGTTATGCGTTATGCGTTATGCGTTATGCGTTATGCGTTGTGCGTCATGCGTTATGCGTTATGCGTTATGCGTTATGCGTTATGCGTTATGCGTTATGCGTTATGCGTTATGCGTTATGCTTATGCCTTATGCGTTATGCGTTATGCGTTATGCGTTATGCGTTATGCGTTATGCGTTATGCGTTATGCGTTATGCGTTATGCGTTGTGCGTCATGCGTTATGCGTTATGCGTTATGCGTTATGCGTTATGCGTTATGCGTGATGCGTTATGCGTTATGCGTTATGCGTTATGCGTTATGCGTTATGCGTTATGCGTTATGCGTTATGCGTTATGCGTTATGCGTTATGCGTTATGCGTTATGCGTTATGCGTTATGAGTTTTGCGTTACGCGTTACGCGTTATGCGTTATGCGTTATGCGTTATGCGTTATGCGTTATGCGTTATGCGTTATGCGTTATGCTTATGCCTTATGCGTTATGCGTTATGCGTTATGCGTAATGCGTTATGCGTTATGCGTTATGCGTTATGCGTTATGCGTTATGCGTTATGCGTTATGCGTTATGCGTTATGCGTTATGCGTTATGCGTTATGCGTTATGCGTTATGCGTTATGCGTTATGCGTTATGCGTTATGCGTTATGCGTTATGCGTTATGCGTTATGACTTTTGCATTATGCGTTATGCGTTATGCGTTATGGGCTATGCGTTATGCCTTATGGTTTATACGTTATGCGTTATGCGTTATGCGTTATGCGTTATGCGTTATGCGTTATGCGTTATGCTTATGCGTTATGCGTTATGCGTTATGCGTTATGCGTTATGCGTTATGAGTTTTGCGTTACGCGTTACGCGTTATGCGTTATGCGTTATGCGTTATGCGTTATGCGTTATGCGTTATGCTTATGCGTTATGCGTTATGCGTTATGCGTTATGCGTTATGCGATATGCGTTATGCGTTATGCGTTATGACTTTTGCATTATGCGTTATGCGTTATGCGTTATGGGCTATGCGTTATGCCTTATGGTTTATACGTTATGCGTTATGCGTTATGCGTTATGCGTTATGCGTTATGCGTTATGCGTTATGCGTTATGAGTTTTGCGTTACGCGTTACGCGTTATGCGTTACGCGTTATGCGTTATGCGTTATGCGTTGTGCGTTATGCTTATGCGTTATGCGTTATGCGTTATGCGTTATGCGTAATGCGTTATGCGTTATGCGTTATGCGTTATGCGTTGTGCGTCATGCGTCATGCGTTATGCGTTATGCGTTATGCGTTATGCGTTATGCGTTATGCGTTATGCGTTATGCGTTATGCGTTATGCGTTATGCGTTATGCGTTATGCGTTATGCGTTATGCGTTATGCGTTATGCGTTATGCGTTATGCGTTATGCGTTATGCGTTATGCGTTATGCGTTATGCGTTATGCGTTATGCGTTATGCGTTATGCGTTATGCGTTATGCGTTATGCGTTATGCGTTATGCGTTATGCGTTATGCGTTATGCGTTATGCGTTATGCGTTATGCGTTATGCGTTATGCGTTATGCGTTATGCGTTATGCGTTATGCGTTATGCGTTATGCGTTATGCGTTATGCGTTATGCGTTATGCGTTATGCGTTATGCGTTATGCGTTATGCGTTATGCGTTATGCGTTGTGCGTCATGCGTTATGCGTTATGCGTTATGCGTTATGCGTTATGCGTTATGCGTTATGCGTTATGCGTTATGCGTTATGCGTTATGCGTTATGCGTTATGCGTTATGCGTTATGCGTTATGCGTTATGCGTTATGCGTTATGCGTTATGCGTTATGCGTTATGCGTTATGCGTTATGCGTTATGCGTTATGCGTTATGCGTTATGCGTTATGCGTTATGCGTTATGCGTTATGCGTTATGCGTTATACGTTATGCGTTATGCGTTATGCGTTATGCGTTATGCGTTATGCGTTATGCGTTATGCTTATGCGTTATGCGTTATGCGTTATGCGTTATGCGTTATGCGATATGCGTTATGCGTTATGCGTTATGACTTTTGCATTATGCGTTATGCGTTATGCGTTATGGGCTATGCGTTATGCCTTATGGTTTATACGTTATGCGTTATGCGTTATGCGTTATGCGTTATGCGTTATGCGTTATGCGTTATGCGTTATGCGTTATGCGTTATGAGTTTTGCGTTACGCGTTACGCGTTATGCGTTACGCGTTATGCGTTATGCGTTATGCGTTGTGCGTTATGCTTATGCGTTATGCGTTATGCGTTATGCGTTATGCGTTATGCGTTATGCGTTATGCGTAATGCGTTATGCGTTATGCGTTATGCGTTATGCGTTGTGCGTCATGCGTTATGCGTTATGCGTTATGCGTTATGCGTTATGCGTTATGCGTTATGCGTTATGCGTTATGCGTTATGCGTTATGCGTTATGCGTTATGCGTTATGCGTTGTGCGTCATGCGTTATGCGTTATGCGTTATGCGTTATGCGTTATGCGTTATGCGTTATGCGTTATGCGTTATGCGTTATGCGTTATGCGATATGCGTTATGCGTTATGCGTTATGACTTTTGCATTATGCGTTATGCGTTATGCGTTATGGGCTATGCGTTATGCCTTATGGTTTATACGTTATGCGTTATGCGTTATGCGTTATGCGTTATGCGTTATGCGTTATGCGTTATGCGTTATGCGTTATGCGTTATGCGTTATGCGTTATGCGTTATGCGTTATGCGTTATGCGTTATGAGTTTTGCGTTACGCGTTACGCGTTATGCGTTACGCGTTATGCGTTACGCGTTATGCGTTACGCGTTATGCGTTATGCGTTATGCGTTGTGCGTTATGCTTATGCGTTATGCGTTATGCGTTATGCGTTATGCGTTATGCGTTATGCGTTATGCGTAATGCGTTATGCGTTATGCGTTATGCGTTATGCGTTATGCGTTGTGCGTCATGCGTTATGCGTTATGCGTTATGCGTTATGCGTTATGCGTTATGCGTTATGCGTTATGCGTTATGCGTTATGCGTTATGCGTTATGCGTTATGCGTTATGCGTTATGCGTTGTGCGTCATGCGTTATGCGTTAAGCGTTATGCGTTATGCGTTATGCGTTATGCGTTATGCGTTATGCGTTATGCGTTATGCGTTATGCTTATGCCTTATGCGTTATGCGTTATGCGTTATGCGTTATGCGTTATGCGTTATGCGTTATGCGTTATGCGTTATGCGTTGTGCGTCATGCGTTATGCGTTATGCGTTATGCGTTATGCGTTATGCGTTATGCGTTATGCGTTATGCGTTATGCGTTATGCGTTATGCGTTATGCGTTATGCGTTATGCGTTATGCGTTATGCGTTATGCGTTATGCGTTATGCGTTATGCGTTATGCGTTATGCGTTATGCGTTATGCGTTATGCGTTATGCGTTATGCGTTATGCGTTATGCGTTATGCGTTATGCGTAATGCGTTATGCGTTATGCGTTATGCGTTATGCGTTATGCGTTATGCGTTATGCGTTATGCGTTATGCGTTATGCGTTATGCGTTATGCGTTATGCGTTATGCGTTATGCGTTATGCGTTATGCGTTATGCGTTATGCGTTATGCGTTATGCGTTATGCGTTATGCGTTATGCGTTATGACTTTTGCATTATGCGTTATGCGTTATGCGTTATGGGCTATGCGTTATGCCTTATGGTTTATACGTTATGCGTTATGCGTTATGCGTTATGCGTTATGCGTTATGCGTTATGCGTTATGCGTTATGCGTTATGCGTTATGCGTTATGCGTTATGCGTTATGCGTTATGAGTTTTGCGTTACGCGTTACGCGTTATGCGTTATGCGTTATGCGTTATGCGTTATGCTTATGCGTTATGCGTTATGCGTTATGCGTTATGCGTTATGCGATATGCGTTATGCGTTATGCGTTATGACTTTTGCATTATGCGTTATGCGTTATGCGTTATGGGCTATGCGTTATGCCTTATGGTTTATACGTTATGCGTTATGCGTTATGCGTTATGCGTTATGCGTTATGCGTTATGCGTTATGCGTTATGAGTTTTGCGTTACGCGTTACGCGTTATGCGTTACGCGTTATGCGTTATGCGTTATGCGTTGTTCGTTATGCTTATGCGTTATGCGTTATGCGTTATGCGTTATGCGTTATGCGTTATGCGTTATGCGTAATGCGTTATGCGTTATGCGTTATGCGTTATGCGTTGTGCGTCATGCGTTATGCGTTATGCGTTATGCGTTATGCGTTATGCGTTATGCGTTATGCGTTATGCGTTATGCGTTATGCGTTATGCGTTATGCGTTATGCGTTATGCGTTGTGCGTCATGCGTTATGCGTTATGCGTTATGCGTTATGCGTTATGCGTTATGCGTTATGCGTTATGCGTTATGCGTTATGCGTTATGCGTTATGCGTTATGCGTTATGCGTTATGCGTTATGCGTTATGCGTTATGCGTTATGCGTTATGCGTTATGCGTTATGCGTTATGCGTTATGCGTTATGCGTTATGCGTTATGCGTTATGCGTTATGCGTTATGCGTTATGCGTTATGCGTTATGCGTTATGCGTTATGCGTTATGCGTTATGCGTTATGCGTTATGCGTTATGCGTTATGCGTTATGCGTTATGCGTTATGCGTTATGCGTTATGCGTTATGCGTTATGCGTTATGCGTTATGCGTTATGCGTTATGCGTTATGCGTTATGCGTTATGCGTTATGCGTTATGCGTTATGCGTTATGCGTTATGAGTTTTGCGTTACGCGTTACGCGTTATGCGTTATGCGTTATGCGTTATGCGTTATGCGTTATGCGTTATGCGTTATGCGTTATGCTTATGCCTTATGCGTTATGCGTTATGCGTTATGCGTAATGCGTTATGCGTTATGCGTTATGCGTTATGCGTTATGCGTTATGCGTTATGCGTTATGCGTTATGCGTTATGCGTTATGCGTTATGCGTTATGCGTTATGCGTTATGCGTTATGCGTTATGCGTTATGCGTTATGCGTTATGCGTTATGCGTTATGCGTTATGCGTTATGCGTTATGCGTTATGCGTTATGCGTTATGACTTTTGCATTATGCGTTATGCGTTATGCGTTATGGGCTATGCGTTATGCCTTATGGTTTATACGTTATGCGTTATGCGTTATGCGTTATGCGTTATGCGTTATGCGTTATGCGTTATGCGTTATGCGTTATGCGTTATGCGTTATGACTTTTGCATTATGCGTTATGCGTTATGCGTTATGGGCTATGCGTTATGCCTTATGGTTTATACGTTATGCGTTATGCGTTATGCGTTATGCGTTATGCGTTATGCGTTATGCGTTATGCGTTATGCGTTATGCGTTATGCGTTATGCGTTATGAGTTTTGCGTTACGCGTTACGCGTTATGCGTTATGCGTTATGCGTTATGCGTTATGCGTTATGCGTTATGCTTATGCGTTATGCGTTATGCGTTATGCGTTATGCGTTATGGGCTATGCGTTATGCCTTATGGTTTATACGTTATGCGTTATGCGTTATGCGTTATGCGTTATGCGTTATGCGTTATGCGTTATGCGTTATGCGTTATGCGTTATGAGTTTTGCGTTACGCGTTACGCGTTATGCGTTACGCGTTATGCGTTATGCGTTATGCGTTGTGCGTTATGCTTATGCGTTATGCGTTATGCGTTAAGCGTTATGCGTTATGCGTTATGCGTTATGCGTAATGCGTTATGCGTTATGCGTTATGCGTTATGCGTTGTGCGTCATGCGTTATGCGTTATGCGTTATGCGTTATGCGTTATGCGTTATGCGTTATGCGTTATGCGTTATGCGTTATGCGTTATGCGTTATGCGTTGTGCGTCATGCGTTATGCGTTATGCGTTATGCGTTATGCGTTATGCGTTATGCGTTATGAGTTTTGCGTTACGCGTTACGCGTTATGCGTTATGCGTTATGCGTTGTGCGTTATGCTTATGCGTTATGCGTTATGCGTTATGCGTTATGCGTTATGCGTTATGCGTTATGCGTAATGCGTTATGCGTTATGCGTTATGCGTTATGCGTTGTGCGTCATGCGTTATGCGTTATGCGTTATGCGTTATGCGTTATGCGTTATGGGTTATGCGTTATGCGTTATGCGTTATGCGTTATGCGTTATGCGTTATGCGTTATGCGTTATGCGTTGTGCGTCATGCGTTATGCGTTATGCGTTATGCGTTATGCGTTATGCGTTATGCGTTATGCGTTATGCGTTATGCGTTATGCGTTATGCGTTATGACTTTTGCATTATGCGTTATGCGTTATGCGTTATGGGCTATGCGTTATGCCTTATGGTTTATACGTTATGCGTTATGCGTTATGCGTTATGCGTTATGCGTTATGCGTTATGCGTTATGCGTTATGCGTTATGCGTTATGCGTTATGCGTTATGAGTTTTGCGTTACGCGTTACGCGTTATGCGTTATGCGTTATGGGTTATGCGTTATGCGTTATGCGTTATGCTTATGCGTTATGCGTTATGCGTTATGCGTTATGCGTTATGCGATATGCGTTATGCGTTATGCGTTATGACTTTTGCATTATGCGTTATGCGTTATGCGTTATGGGCTATGCGTTATGCCTTATGGTTTATACGTTATGCGTTATGCGTTATGCGTTATGCGTTATGCGTTATGCGTTATGCGTTATGCGTTATGCGTTATGCGTTATGCGTTATGCGTTATGCGTTATGCGTTATGAGTTTTGCGTTACGCGTTACGCGTTATGCGTTACGCGTTATGCGTTATGCGTTATGCGTTGTGCGTTATGCTTATGCGTTATGCGTTATGCGTTATGCGTTATGCGTTATGCGTTATGCGTAATGCGTTATGCGTTATGCGTTATGCGTTATGCGTTGTGCGTCATGCGTTATGCGTTATGCGTTATGCGTTATGCGTTATGCGTTATGCGTTATGCGTTATGCGTTATGCGTTATGCGTTATGCGTTATGCGTTATGCGTTATGCGTTGTGCGTCATGCGTTATGCGTTATGCGTTATGCGTTATGCGTTATGCGTTATGCGTTATGAGTTTTGCGTTACGCGTTACGCGTTATGCGTTATGCGTTATGCGTTGTGCGTTATGCTTATGCGTTATGCGTTATGCGTTATGCGTTATGCGTTATGCGTTATGCGTTATGCGTTATGCGTAATGCGTTATGCGTTATGCGTTATGCGTTATGCGTTATGCGTTGTGCGTCATGCGTTATGCGTTATGCGTTATGCGTTATGCGTTATGCGTTATGCGTTATGCGTTATGCGTTATGCGTTATGCGTTATGCGTTATGCGTTATGCGTTATGCGTTATGCGTTGTGCGTCATGCGTTATGCGTTATGCGTTATGCGTTATGCGTTATGCGTTATGCGTAATGCGTTATGCGTTATGCGTTATGCGTTATGCGTTATGCGTTATGCGTTATGCGTTATGCGTTATGCGTTATGCGTTATGCGTTATGCGTTATGCGTTATGCGTTATGCGTTATGCGTTATGCGTTATGCGTTATGCGTTATGCGTTATGAGTTTTGCGTTACGCGTTACGCGTTATGCGTTACGCGTTATGCGTTATGCGTTATGCGTTGTGCGTTATGCTTATGCGTTATGCGTTATGCGTTATGCGTTATGCGTTATGCGTTATGCG
Source organism: Lasioglossum baleicum (assembly GCF_051020765.1). Lineage (NCBI taxonomy): Eukaryota > Metazoa > Arthropoda > Insecta > Hymenoptera > Halictidae > Lasioglossum > Lasioglossum baleicum. Next base: position 12,722 of record NW_027470651.1, on the reverse strand, counting down.
TTATGCGTAATGCGTTATGCGTTATGCGTTATGCGTTATGCGTTGTGCGTCATGCGTTATGCGTTATGCGTTATGCGTTATGCGTTATGCGTTATGCGTTATGCGTTATGCGTTATGCGTTATGCGTTATGCGTTATGCGTTGTGCGTCATGCGTTATGCGTTATGCGTTATGCGTTATGCGTTATGCGTTATGCGTTATGCGTTATGCGTTATGCGTTATGCGTTATGCGTTATGCGTTATGCGTTATGCGTTATGCGTTATGCGTTATGCGTTATGCGTTATGCGTTATGCGTTATGCGTTATGCGTTATGCGTTATGCGTTATGCGTTATGCGTTATGCGTTATGCGTTATGCGTTATGCGTTATGCGTTATGCGTTATGCGTTATGCGTTATGCGTTATGCGTTATGCGTTATGCGTTATGCGTTATGCGTTATGCGTTATGCGTTATGCGTTATGCGTTATGCGTTATGCGTTATGCGTTATGCGTTATGCGTTATGCGTTATGCGTTATGCGTTATGCGTTATGCGTTATGCGTTATGCGTTATGCGTTATGCGTTATGAGTTTTGCGTTACGCGTTACGCGTTATGCGTTATGCGTTATGCGTTATGCGTTATGCGTTATGCGTTATGCGTTATGCGTTATGCGTTATGCTTATGCCTTATGCGTTATGCGTTATGCGTTATGCGTAATGCGTTATGCGTTATGCGTTATGCGTTATGCGTTATGCGTTATGCGTTATGCGTTATGCGTTATGCGTTATGCGTTATGCGTTATGACTTTTGCATTATGCGTTATGCGTTATGCGTTATGGGCTATGCGTTATGCCTTATGGTTTATACGTTATGCGTTATGCGTTATGCGTTATGCGTTATGCGTTATGCGTTATGCGTTATGCGTTATGCGTTATGCGTTATGCGTTATGCGTTATGCGTTATGAGTTTTGCGTTACGCGTTACGCGTTATGCGTTATGCGTTATGCGTTATGCGTTATGCGTTATGCGTTATGCTTATGCGTTATGCGTTATGCGTTATGCGTTATGCGTTATGCGATATGCGTTATGCGTTATGCGTTATGACTTTTGCATTATGCGTTATGCGTTATGCGTTATGGGCTATGCGTTATGCCTTATGGTTTATACGTTATGCGTTATGCGTTATGCGTTATGCGTTATGCGTTATGCGTTATGCGTTATGCGTTATGCGTTATGCGTTATGAGTTTTGCGTTACGCGTTACGCGTTATGCGTTACGCGTTATGCGTTATGCGTTATGCGTTGTGCGTTATGCTTATGCGTTATGCGTTATGCGTTATGCGTTATGCGTTATGCGTTATGCGTTATGCGTAATGCGTTATGCGTTATGCGTTATGCGTTATGCGTTGTGCGTCATGCGTTATGCGTTATGCGTTATGCGTTATGCGTTATGCGTTATGCGTTATGCGTTATGCGTTATGCGTTATGCGTTATGCGTTATGCGTTGTGCGTCATGCGTTATGCGTTATGCGTTATGCGTTATGCGTTATGCGTTATGCGTTATGCGTTATGAGTTTTGCGTTACGCGTTACGCGTTATGCGTTATGCGTTATGCGTTGTGCGTTATGCTTATGCGTTATGCGTTATGCGTTATGCGTTATGCGTTATGCGTTATGCGTTATGCGTAATGCGTTATGCGTTATGCGTTATGCGTTATGCGTTGTGCGTCATGCGTTATGCGTTATGCGTTATGCGTTATGCGTTATGCGTTATGCGTTATGCGTTATGCGTTATGCGTTATGCGTTATGCGTTATGCGTTATGCGTTATGCGTTATGCGTTATGCGTTGTGCGTCATGCGTTATGCGTTATGCGTTATGCGTTATGCGTTATGCGTTATGCGTTATGCGTTATGCGTTATGCGTTATGCGTTATGCGTTATGCGTTATGACTTTTGCATTATGCGTTATGCGTTATGCGTTATGGGCTATGCGTTATGCCTTATGGTTTATACGTTATGCGTTATGCGTTATGCGTTATGCGTTATGCGTTATGCGTTATGCGTTATGCGTTATGCGTTATGCGTTATGCGTTATGCGTTATGAGTTTTGCGTTACGCGTTACGCGTTATGCGTTATGCGTTATGCGTTATGCGTTATGCGTTATGCGTTATGCTTATGCGTTATGCGTTATGCGTTATGCGTTATGCGTTATGCGTTATGCGATATGCGTTATGCGTTATGCGTTATGACTTTTGCATTATGCGTTATGCGTTATGCGTTATGGGCTATGCGTTATGCCTTATGGTTTATACGTTATGCGTTATGCGTTATGCGTTATGCGTTATGCGTTATGCGTTATGCGTTATGCGTTATGCGTTATGCGTTATGCGTTATGCGTTATGAGTTTTGCGTTACGCGTTACGCGTTATGAGTTTTGCGTTACGCGTTACGCGTTATGCGTTACGCGTTATGCGTTATGCGTTATGCGTTGTGCGTTATGCTTATGCGTTATGCGTTATGCGTTATGCGTTATGCGTTATGCGTTATGCGTTATGCGTTATGCGTAATGCGTTATGCGTTATGCGTTATGCGTTATGCGTTGTGCGTCATGCGTTATGCGTTATGCGTTATGCGTTATGCGTTATGCGTTATGCGTTATGCGTTATGCGTTATGCGTTATGCGTTATGCGTTATGCGTTATGCGTTGTGCGTCATGCGTTATGCGTTATGCGTTATGCGTTATGCGTTATGCGTTATGCGTTATGAGTTTTGCGTTACGCGTTACGCGTTATGCGTTATGCGTTATGCGTTGTGCGTTATGCTTATGCGTTATGCGTTATGCGTTATGCGTTATGCGTTATGCGTTATGCGTTATGCGTAATGCGTTATGCGTTATGCGTTATGCGTTATGCGTTGTGCGTCATGCGTTATGCGTTATGCGTTATGCGTTATGCGTTATGCGTTATGCGTTATGCGTTATGCGTTATGCGTTATGCGTTATGCGTTATGCGTTATGCGTTATGCGTTATGCGTTGTGCGTCATGCGTTATGCGTTATGCGTTATGCGTTATGCGTTATGCGTTATGCGTAATGCGTTATGCGTTATGCGTTATGCGTTATGCGTTATGCGTTATGCGTTATGCGTTATGCGTTATGCGTTATGCGTTATGCGTTATGCGTTATGCGTTATGCGTTATGCGTTATGCGTTATGCGTTATGCGTTATGCGTTATGCGTTATGCGTTATGCGTTATGCGTTATGCGTTATGCGTTATGCGTTATGCGTTATGCGTTATGCGTTATGCGTTATGCGTTATGCTTATGCCTTATGCGTTATGCGTTATGCGTTATGCGTTATGCGTTATGCGTTATGCGTTATGCGTAATGCGTTATGCGTTATGCGTTATGCGTTATGCGTTATGCGTTATGCGTTATGCGTTATGCGTTATGCGTTATGCGTTATGCGTTATGCGTTATGCGTTATGCTTATGCCTTATGCGTTATGCGTTATGCGTTATGCGTTATGCGTTATGCGTAATGCGTTATGCGTTATGCGTTATGCGTTATGCGTTATGCGTTATGCGTTATGCGTTATGCGTTATGCGTTATGCGTTATGCGTTATGCGTTATGCGTTATGCGTTATGCGTTATGCGTTATGCGTTATGCGTTATGCGTTATGCGTTATGCGTTATGCGTTATGCGTTATGCGTTATGCGTTATGCGTTATGCGTTATGCGTTATGCGTTATGCGTTATGCGTTATGCGTTATGACTTTTGCATTATGCGTTATGCGTTATGCGTTATGGGCTATGCGTTATGCCTTATGGTTTATACGTTATGCGTTATGCGTTATGCGTTATGCGTTATGCGTCATGCGTTATGCGTAATGCGTTATGCGTTATGCGTTATGCGTTATGCGTTATGCGTTATGCGTTATGCGTTATGCGTTATGCGTTATGCGTTGTGCGTCATGCGTTATGCGTTATGCGTTATGCGTTATGCGTTATGCGTTATGCGTTATGCGTTATGCGTTATGCGTTATGCGTTATGCGTTATGCGTTATGCGTTATGCGTTATGAGTTTTGCGTTACGCGTTACGCGTTATGCGTTATGCGTTATGCGTTATGCGTTATGCGTTATGCGTTGTGCGTCATGCGTTATGCGTTATGCGTTATGCGTTATGCGTTATGCGTTATGCGTTATGCGTTATGCGTTATGCGTTATGCGTTATGCGTTATGCGTTATGCGTTGTGCGTCATGCGTTATGCGTTATGCGTTATGCGTTATGCGTTATGCGTTATGCGTAATGCGTTATGCGTTATGCGTTATGCGTTATGCGTTATGCGTTATGCGTTATGCGTTATGCGTTATGCGTTATGCGTTATGCGTTATGCGTTATGCGTTATGCGTTATGCGTTATGCGTTATGCGTTATGCGTTATGCGTTATGCGTTATGCGTTATGCGTTATGCGTTATGCGTTATGCGTTATGCGTTATGCGTTATGCGTTATGCGTTATGCGTTATGCGTTATGAGTTTTGCGTTACGCGTTACGCGTTATGCGTTATGCGTTATGCGTTATGCGTTATGCGTTATGCGTTATGCGTTATGCGTTATGCGTTATGCGTTATGCGTTATGCGTAATGCGTTATGCGTAATGCGTTATGCGTTATGCGTTGTGCGTCATGCGTTATGCGTTATGCGTTATGCGTTATGCGTTATGCGTTATGCGTTATGCGTTATGCGTTATGCGTGATGCGTTATGCGTTATGCGTTATGCGTTATGCGTTATGCGTTATGCGTTATGCGTTATGCGTTATGCGTTATGCGTTATGCGTTATGCGTTATGCGTTATGCGTTATGCGTTATGAGTTTTGCGTTACGCGTTACGCGTTATGCGATATGCGTTATGCGTTATGCGTTATGCGTTATGCGTTATGCGTTATGCGTCATGCGTTATGCGTAATGCGTTATGCGTTATGCGTTATGCGTTATGCGTTATGCGTTATGCGTTATGCGTTATGCGTTATGCGTTATGCGTTATGCGTTATGCGTTATGCGTTATGCGTAATGCGTTATGCGTTATGCGTTGTGCGTCATGCGTTATGCGTTGTGCGTCATGCGTCATGCGTTATGCGTTATGCGTTATGCGTTATGCGTTATGCGTTATGCGTTATGCGTTATGCGTTATGCGTTATGCGTTATGCGTTATGCGTTATGCGTTATGCGTTATGCGTTATGCGTTATGCGTTATGCGTTATGCGTTATGCGTTATGCGTTATGCGTTATGCGTTATGCGTTATGCGTTATGCTTATGCCTTATGCGTTATGCGTTATGCGTTATGCGTTATGCGTTATGCGTAATGCGTTATGCGTTATGCGTTATGCGTTATGCGTTATGCGTTATGCGTTATGCGTTATGCGTTATGCGTTATGCGTTATGCGTTATGCGTTATGCGTTATGCGTTATGCGTTATGCGTTATGCGTTATGCGTTATGCGTTATGCGTTATGCGTTATGCGTTATGCGTTATGCGTTATGCGTTATGCGTTATGCGTTATGCGTTATGCGTTATGCGTTATGCGTTATGCGTTATGCGTTATGACTTTTGCATTATGCGTTATGCGTTATGCGTTATGGGCTATGCGTTATGCCTTATGGTTTATACGTTATGCGTTATGCGTTATGCGTTATGCGTTATGCGTCATGCGTTATGCGTAATGCGTTATGCGTTATGCGTTATGCGTTATGCGTTATGCGTTATGCGTTATGCGTTATGCGTTGTGCGTCATGCGTTATGCGTTATGCGTTATGCGTTATGCGTTATGCGTTATGCGTTATGCGTTATGCGTTATGCGTTATGCGTTATGCGTTATGCGTTATGCGTTATGCGTTATGCGTTATGCGTTATGAGTTTTGCGTTACGCGTTACGCGTTATGCGTTATGCGTTATGCGTTATGCGTTATGCGTTATGCGTTATGCGTTATGCGTTATGCTTATGCCTTATGCGTTATGCGTTATGCGTTATGCGTTATGCGTTATGCGTAATGCGTTATGCGTTATGCGTTATGCGTTATGCGTTATGCGTTATGCGTTATGCGTTATGCGTTATGCGTTATGCGTTATGCGTTATGCGTTATGCGTTATGCGTTATGCGTTATGCGTTATGCGTTATGCGTTATGCGTTATGCTTATGCCTTATGCGTTATGCGTTATGCGTTATGCGTTATGCGTTATGCGTTATGCGTAATGCGTTATGCGTTATGCGTTATGCGTTATGCGTTATGCGTTATGCGTTATGCGTTATGCGTTATGCGTTATGCGTTATGCGTTATGCGTTATGCGTTATGCGTTATGCGTTATGCGTTATGCGTTATGCGTTATGCGTTATGCGTTATGCGTTATGAGTTTTGCGTTACGCGTTACGCGTTATGCGATATGCGTTATGCGTTATGCGTTATGCGTTATGCGTTATGCGTTATGCGTCATGCGTTATGCGTAATGCGTTATGCGTTATGCGTTATGCGTTATGCGTTATGCGTTATGCGTTATGCGTTATGCGTTATGCGTGATGCGTTATGCGTTATGCGTTATGCGTTATGCGTTATGCGTTATGCGTTATGCGTTATGCGTTATGCGTTATGCGTTATGCGTTATGCGTTATGCGTTATGCGTTATGCGTTATGCGTTATGCGTTATGCGTTATGCGTTATGCGTTATGCGTTATGAGTTTTGCGTTACGCGTTACGCGTTATGCGATATGCGTTATGCGTTATGCGTTATGCGTTATGCGTTATGCGTCATGCGTTATGCGTAATGCGTTATGCGTTATGCGTTATGCGTTATGCGTTATGCGTTATGCGTTATGCGTTATGCGTTATGCGTTGTGCGTCATGCGTTATGCGTTATGCGTTATGCGTTATGCGTTATGCGTTATGCGTTATGCGTTATGCGTTATGCGTTATGCGTTATGCGTTATGCGTTATGCGTTATGCGTTATGCGTTATGCGTTATGCGTTATGCGTTATGCGTTATGCGTTATGCGTTATGAGTTTTGCGTTACGCGTTACGCGTTATGCGTTATGCGTTATGCGTTATGCGTTATGCGTTATGCGTTATGCGTTATGCTTATGCCTTATGCGTTATGCGTTATGCGTTATGCGTTATGCGTTATGCGTAATGCGTTATGCGTTATGCGTTATGCGTTATGCGTTATGCGTTATGCGTTATGCGTTATGCGTTATGCGTTATGCGTTATGCGTTATGCGTTATGCGTTATGCGTTATGCGTTATGCGTTATGCTTATGCCTTATGCGTTATGCGTTATGCGTTATGCGTTATGCGTTATGCGTAATGCGTTATGCGTTATGCGTTATGCGTTATGCGTTATGCGTTATGCGTTATGCGTTATGCTTATGCCTTATGCGTTATGCGTTATGCGTTATGCGTTATGCGTTATGCGTAATGCGTTATGCGTTATGCGTTATGCGTTATGCGTTATGCGTTATGCGTTATGCGTTATGCGTTATGCGTTATGCGTTATGCGTTATGCGTTATGCGTTATGCTTATGCCTTATGCGTTATGCGTTATGCGTTATGCGTTATGCGTTATGCGTAATGCGTTATGCGTTATGCGTTATGCGTTATGCGTTATGCGTTATGCGTTATGCGTTATGCGTTATGCGTTATGCGTTATGCGTTATGCGTTATGCGTTATGCGTTATGCGTTATGCGTTATGCGTTATGCGTTATGCGTTATGCGTTATGCGTTATGCGTTATGCGTTATGCGTTATGCGTTATGCGTTATGCGTTATGCGTTATGCGTTATGCGTTATGCGTTATGCGTTATGCGTTATGCGTTATGCGTTATGCGTTATGCGTTATGCGTTATGCGTTATGCGTTATGCGTTATGCGTTATGCGTTATGCGTTATGCGTTATGCGTTATGACTTTTGCATTATGCGTTATGCGTTATGCGTTATGGGCTATGCGTTATGCCTTATGGTTTATACGTTATGCGTTATGCGTTATGCGTTATGCGTTATGCGTTATGCGTTATGCGTTATGCGTTATGCGTTATGCGTTATGCGTTATGCGTTATGAGTTTTGCGTTACGCGTTACGCGTTATGCGTTATGCTTTATGCGTTATGCGTTATGCGTTATGCGTTATGCTTATGCGTTATGCGTTATGCGTTATGCGTTATGCGTTATGCGATATGCGTTATGCGTTATGCGTTATGACTTTTGCATTATGCGTTATGCGTTATGCGTTATGCGTTATGCGTTATGCGTTATGCGTTATGCGTTATGCGTTATGCGTTATGCGTTATGAGTTTTGCGTTACGCGTTACGCGTTATGCGATATGCGTTATGCGTTATGCGTTATGCGTTATGCGTTATGCGTTATGCGTCATGCGTTATGCGTAATGCGTTATGCGTTATGCGTTATGCGTTATGCGTTATGCGTTATGCGTTATGCGTTGTGCGTCATGCGTTATGCGTTATGCGTTATGCGTTATGCGTTATGCGTTATGCGTTATGCGTTATGCGTTATGCGTTATGCGTTATGCGTTATGCGTTATGCGTTATGCGTTATGCGTTATGCGTTATGCGTTATGCGTTATGCGTTATGCGTTATGAGTTTTGCGTTACGCGTTACGCGTTATGCGTTATGCGTTATGCGTTATGCGTTATGCGTTATGCGTTATGCGTTATGCGTTATGCTTATGCCTTATGCGTTATGCGTTATGCGTTATGCGTTATGCGTTATGCGTAATGCGTTATGCGTTATGCGTTATGCGTTATGCGTTATGCGTTATGCGTTATGCGTTATGCGTTTTGCGTTATGCGTTATGCGTTATGCGTTATGCGTTATGCGTTATGCGTTATGCGTTGTGCGTCATGCGTTATGCGTTATGCGTTATGCGTTATGCGTTATGCGTTATGCGTTATGCGTTATGCGTTATGCGTTATGCGTTATGCGTTATGCTTATGCCTTATGCCTTATGCGTTATGCGTTATGCGTTATGCGTTATGCGTTATGCGTTATGCGTTATGCGTTATGCGTTGTGCGTCATGCGTTATGCGTTATGCGTTATGCGTTATGCGTTATGCGTTATGCGTTATGCGTTATGCGTTATGCGTTATGCGTTATGCGTTATGCGTTATGCGTTATGCGTTATGCGTTATGCGTTATGCGTTATGCGTTATGCGTTATGCGTTATGCGTTATGCGTTATGCGTTATGCGTTATGCGTTATGCGTTATGCGTTATGCGTTATGCGTTATGCGTTATGCGTTATGCGTTATGCGTTATGCGTTATGCGTTATGCGTTATGCGTTATGCGTTATGCGTTATGCGTTATGCGTTATGCGTTATGGGCTATGCGTTATGCCTTATGGTTTATACGTTATGCGTTATGCGTTATGCGTTATGCGTTATGCGTTATGCGTTATGCGTTATGCGTTATGCGTTATGCGTTATGCGTTGTGCGTCATGCGTTATGCGTTATGCGTTATGCGTTATGCGTTATGCGTTATGCGTTATGCGTTATGCGTTATGCGTTATGCGATATGCGTTATGCGTTATGCGTTATGACTTTTGCATTATGCGTTATGCGTTATGCGTTATGGGCTATGCGTTATGCCTTATGGTTTATACGTTATGCGTTATGCGTTATGCGTTATGCGTTATGCGTTATGCGTTATGCGTTATGCGTTATGCGTTATGCGTTATGCGTTATGCGTTATGCGTTATGCGTTATGCGTTATGCGTTATGCGTTATGCGTTATGCGTTATGCGTTATGCGTTATGAGTTTTGCGTTACGCGTTACGCGTTATGCGTTACGCGTTATGCGTTATGCGTTATGCGTTGTGCGTTATGCTTATGCGTTATGCGTTATGCGTTATGCGTTATGCGTTATGCGTTATGCGTTATGCGTAATGCGTTATGCGTTATGCGTTATGCGTTATGCGTTGTGCGTCATGCGTTATGCGTTATGCGTTATGCGTTATGCGTTATGCGTTATGCGTTATGCGTTATGCGTTATGCGTTATGCGTTTTGCGTTATGCGTTATGCGTTATGCGTTATGCGTTATGCGTTATGCGTTATGCGTTATGCGTTATGCGTTGTGCGTCATGCGTTATGCGTTATGCGTTATGCGTTATGCGTTATGCGTTATGCGTTATGCGTTATGCGTTATGCGTTATGCGTTATGCGTTATGCTTATGCCTTATGCCTTATGCGTTATGCGTTATGCGTTATGCGTTATGCGTTATGCGTTATGCGTTATGCGTTATGCGTTGTGCGTCATGCGTTATGCGTTATGCGTTATGCGTTATGCGTTATGCGTTATGCGTTATGCGTTATGCGTTATGCGTTATGCGTTATGCGTTATGCGTTATGCGTTATGCGTTATGCGTTATGCGTTATGCGTTATGCGTTATGCGTTATGCGTTATGCGTTATGCGTTATGCGTTATGCGTTATGCGTTATGCGTTATGCGTTATGCGTTATGCGTTATGCGTTATGCGTTATGCGTTATGCGTTATGCGTTATGCGTTATGCGTTATGCGTTATGCGTTATGCGTTATGCGTTATGCGTTATGCGTTATGGGCTATGCGTTATGCCTTATGGTTTATACGTTATGCGTTATGCGTTATGCGTTATGCGTTATGCGTTATGCGTTATGCGTTATGCGTTATGCGTTATGCGTTATGCGTTATGCGTTATGAGTTTTGCGTTACGCGTTACGCGTTATGCGTTATGCGTTATGCGTTATGCGTTATGCGTTATGCGTTATGCTTATGCGTTATGCGTTATGCGTTATGCGTTATGCGTTATGCGATATGCGTTATGCGTTATGCGTTATGACTTTTGCATTATGCGTTATGCGTTATGCGTTATGGGCTATGCGTTATGCCTTATGGTTTATACGTTATGCGTTATGCGTTATGCGTTATGCGTTATGCGTTATGCGTTATGCGTTATGCGTTATGCGTTATGCGTTATGCGTTATGCGTTATGCGTTATGAGTTTTGCGTTACGCGTTACGCGTTATGCGTTACGCGTTATGCGTTATGCGTTATGCGTTGTGCGTTATGCTTATGCGTTATGCGTTATGCGTTATGCGTTATGCGTTATGCGTTATGCGTTATGCGTTATGCGTAATGCGTTATGCGTTATGCGTTATGCGTTATGCGTTGTGCGTCATGCGTTATGCGTTATGCGTTATGCGTTATGCGTTATGCGTTATGCGTTATGCGTTATGCGTTATGCGTTATGCGTTATGCGTTATGCGTTATGCGTTATGCGTTATGCGTTATGCGTTGTGCGTCATGCGTTATGCGTTATGCGTTATGCGTTATGCGTTATGCGTTATGCGTTATGCGTTATGCGTTATGCGTTATGCTTATGCCTTATGCGTTATGCGTTATGCGTTATGCGTTATGCGTTATGCGTTATGCGTTATGCGTTATGCGTTATGCGTTATGCGTTGTGCGTCATGCGTTATGCGTTATGCGTTATGCGTTATGCGTTATGCGTTATGCGTGATGCGTTATGCGTTATGCGTTATGCGTTATGCGTTATGCGTTATGCGTTATGCGTTATGCGTTATGCGTTATGCGTTATGCGTTATGAGTTTTGCGTTACGCGTTACGCGTTATGCGTTATGCGTTATGCGTTATGCGTTATGCGTTATGCGTTATGCGTTATGCGTTATGCTTATGCCTTATGCGTTATGCGTTATGCGTTATGCGTTATGCGTTATGAGTTTTGCGTTACGCGTTACGCGTTATGCGTTATGCGTTATGCGTTATGCGTTATGCGTTATGCGTTATGCGTTATGCGTTATGCGTTATGCTTATGCCTTATGCGTTATGCGTTATGCGTTATGCGTAATGCGTTATGCGTTATGCGTTATGCGTTATGCGTTATGCGTTATGCGTTATGCGTTATGCGTTATGCGTTATGCGTTATGCGTTATGCGTTATGCGTTATGCGTTATGCGTTATGCGTTATGCGTTATGCGTTATGCGTTATGCGTTATGCGTTATGACTTTTGCATTATGCGTTATGCGTTATGCGTTATGGGCTATGCGTTATGCCTTATGGTTTATACGTTATGCGTTATGCGTTATGCGTTATGCGTTATGCGTTATGCGTTATGCGTTATGCTTATGCGTTATGCGTTATGCGTTATGCGTTATGCGTTATGCGTTATGCGTTATGAGTTTTGCGTTACGCGTTACGCGTTATGCGTTATGCGTTATGCGTTATGCGTTATGCGTTATGCGTTATGCTTATGCGTTATGCGTTATGCGTTATGCGTTATGCGTTATGCGATATGCGTTATGCGTTATGCGTTATGACTTTTGCATTATGCGTTATGCGTTATGCGTTATGGGCTATGCGTTATGCCTTATGGTTTATACGTTATGCGTTATGCGTTATGCGTTATGCGTTATGCGTTATGCGTTATGCGTTATGCGTTATGAGTTTTGCGTTACGCGTTACGCGTTATGCGTTACGCGTTATGCGTTATGCGTTATGCGTTGTGCGTTATGCTTATGCGTTATGCGTTATGCGTTATGCGTTATGCGTAATGCGTTATGCGTTATGCGTTATGCGTTATGCGTTGTGCGTCATGCGTTATGCGTTATGCGTTATGCGTTATGCGTTATGCGTTATGCGTTATGCGTTATGCGTTATGCGTTATGCGTTATGCGTTATGCGTTAT
>NW_027470650.1:0-34666 GCF_051020765.1 Lasioglossum baleicum | reverse complement strand
AGCCAATAGCTGACAGCGCATTTACCCCTGGGATACCTGTCCTGCATTTCGGAATCACAAGGTATGTTATGCGATTGTCATAGCTGTGCGATTTTGCTAGTCATACATCGAAATTAGGTGGTCACTGGTAAAATGTCTACTAATTTAATTCCGTGACCACTAAGAAAAACACTGACTACAGCGGGCTAGTCTTCTCGGAAGTTAAGGTCTTCGATAAAAGGTTTGACTTTATAAGAACAGGTAACGTTCCACAGCGGTTTCACACTCTACTTCAATATTCATGCCGTGAGTTAATCTGTCTATTAACAATACTGTTCAACGGATTTACTCCCGGGGTACCTGGTTTGACTCTCCCAAGCATAGCATAGGTGAAGCTATTATCTTAGCCTTTCGACACTTTAAGGAGGTTAATAACGGTCTCGAACGGCTGGACCATTTATATTCTAATTCATACATGATATTAAGATGCCCGTCACTATACTGTATACTAGTTTGTTCCTCTGAACAGTAATCAATACACTCGATACTGCGGGTTTGCTTCTCAGAATGCAAGGCCTGCGGTAAATGTTTGATACTTCTCTAATATTTATCGTCCTACATCGGTTTCAATTTGTACTTTATTATTTATACTGTGATCTAAGGTGTCTATTGCCACTATTGTACAGCGGATTTTCACCCGAAATACCTGTCTCCACTCACGGAATGATAGGATAGGTGAAGCTATTGACTTAGTTGTTCGACTCTTAAAGCGGGTGTTAACGTTATCGAACTGATTGACTCTCGAACTTCTGATTCGTTCATGAATTTAAGGGTGCGGTCACTAAAATATATATTAATTTGCATCCTTGAACACGTCGTTATACTCTCAGTACAGCGCGATAGGCTTTCGGTGGGACAGGTATTCATTAAAGCGTATGAATTTACACCAATTGGTAGCTTTCTCAATCGGACTGACGCTCTACTTTAATATACATACCCAGGAATATGGTGTTTAATGCCAATACTGTTTCACTTTCGACCTTCTAATTCATGCATGCAATTAAGATGCCATCACTGTAATTTATACTTATGAGATTCCCGAAATATAAAGTTATACTCTCAGATAAAGTGGGATAGTTTTTCGGAGGATAAGGCCTTAGGTAAAGCGTGTGACTTTATAACAACTGGTAACGTTCTCAGACGGGGTAACGCTCTAGCTGAATATTCAAACCGTGGAGTAAGATCTCTATTTCCAATACTGTTCATCCTATTTACTACCGGAATACCTAGTTTCAATATCGGAAACTCTGGATAGGTGAAGCTATTCACATGGCCGTACTTCTGTCACAGAAAGTGGCAATGATCTCGAACGGTTTGACCCTCGATCTTCCAATTCATACAAGAAGTTAAGGTGACCGACACTGAAATGAAGAATAACGACTTTCTCTGAACACGAAATTATACCCTCGATGCAGCGGATTATGTTCACAGAAATTGAGGTATCCGGTAAGGAGTATGACGTTATATCAATTGATAACGGTCTCAAACTGATCGGCAATACCCTTTGATATTTAAACTGAGAATTATGGTGTCCATTGCCAATACGATTCAGCAGATTTACTCCTGATATACCAGATTTGACTCCCGGATTCATAGGGTAGCAGAGGCTTTTGGCATAGCCGATCGAAGATCGCCTATTAAAGTAGAGAGTGAAGCTGATGGGGACCATTACCAATTTATGTAAGGTCATTCACTATACCGAATACCGAACGTTTCTGGAACATAACCTGTTGCAGCGAGTGCCTTGCTTAATGTTCACGGAAACAAATTAGTAAACATAATTGCAGCCGAACAACTTATTCTCATGCTTGAATATCATAATCGAGAGTCAAACCGTTCGAGAGCGTGACCACCGCTGACTCCGCTGACGAATGTTGACAATAGGCACGATAATCATCGGTAGGAATATTGAAATGGAGAGTCAGTCCGTTGTAGACCCTTAAGAACTGGTATAGAGTGAAACCTTTTACCGGAGGCCTTATCTTACGCGAACTAAACCCGCTGTAACGAGAATATAACATTGTGTTCAAACAAGCAGAATAGTATACATTTTAGTGACGGCACCTTAATTTTATGTAAGAAATACAAAGGAAGCGGGGAAACCTTAACGAGAGCGTTTCCAGCTTCTTTGGGGATCGAACGTCTCTGTCAGCAGCTACACCTATCCCGTAATTCCGAACGTAAAACCAGGTGTGCCGGGAGTAATTCGGCGAAAAAGTTTTGGCTCTAGACCCCATATTCCGAAAGTCAATACGCTCAACAGTATTGGCAATGGACAACTTAATTCTCGGTTTGAATACTAATTATACCGTCAAACCGATCGAGATAATTACCACCTTCTTTGAGAGTCGAGCGGTTAAGTCAATACCTATACCTATCTTTTGCTTCTGAGAGTCAAGCCAGGTATTCCGGGAGTAAATCCACTGAAGAGTATTGGCAAGCGGCGCCATAAGTCACGGTATAAATATTAAAGTACAGAGTCAAACCATGTGTAGCATAAACAGTATGTATTATTGACAAACTTTTTACCGACGCCTTACCTTCCGAGAAGCCTAACCAGCTTTATGGAGGATGTAAGTTCGTGATCACACAAGCAAATCATTATACATTGTGGTGACGGGCAACATCATTGCTTGCATGAATTAAGAAGACCGAGGGTCAAACCGTTCGAGAGCTTTAAAACTTTCTCTGAGAGTCGAACGCCTAAGACAATACCTTCTGCTATCCTGAAATTCCGAAAGTTAGACTAGGTATTCGCGGAGTAAATTCGCTTAACACTATTGCCTATGGACACCATAAATCACGGTTTGATATTAATGTAGTTCGCCAAACCGATTGATACCGTTTGCAATTGTTATAAAGACGAACGTTTCACCGATAGCTGCATCTTCCGCGAATCTCACCTTCATCGTGAGGATTAGTTCGTGTTCATAGAAAGAAAATAGTATACATTTTTGCTGTGGGCACCGAAACTTCATGTAGGAATTAGAAGATCGAGGATCAATCCGTTCGATGACGTTGCCAACTTCTATGAGAGAAGTCCATAGCTTCACCAATCCAGTGATTCGGAGAGTAAAACCAGCTAATCCTGGAATAAATCCGCTGATCAGTATTGCCAATAGACACCTTAATTCACGGATTTTATATTAAAGTTGGGCCTCAATCCATTTGAGAATGTTACCTATTGCTATATAGTCAAAATGTTACCGAAGGCCTGTCCTTCCTTGAAGCTAACTCATCGTAAGAAGAGTATAACTTCGTGTGTATAGGAGCAAATCAGTATACAATTTAGTGACTGGCACTTTAATTCCATGTATGAATTGCTAGGTCGTGGATCAAACCGTGCCGGAACGATACCGCATTCCTTGAGAGTCGATATGCTGAGTCAATAGCTTCACCTATTCCATGATTGAAGGAGTCAAACCATGTATTCCGGGAGTAAGTCCGCTGAAAAGTATTGGCAATAGACACCGTAATTCATGGTATGAATATTAAAGTTCGCAGTCAAACCGTCGTAGAACGTTACGTATTGGTATAGTGTCTAACTTTATACCGAAGGCCTTACCTTCCGAGAACGTATGTCGCTGTATCCAGAATGTAACCTCGTGCTCAGGGGAACAAATTTGTAGATACTTCAGTGACGGGCGCCTAAATTTCATGTGAGAATAAGGAAATCGATAGTCAAACATGTTGGAGAACATTACCACCTTTTCTGAGAATCACACTGCAAACCCAATAGCTTCACCTATACTGTGGATCCCAAATACTCAAACCAGGCATTCCGGGTGTAAATCCGCTGAATATTATTGGCATTTGACAGCTTAATTCACGGTTTGAATATTAAAGTAGAGCGTAAATCCGTTTGAGATCTTTACCAATTTGTGTAAGGTAAAACGTTCTACTGAACACCTTACCCTCCGAAAGTCTAACGCGCTATATCCGGAGTTGGACATGGTGTTCGCAGGAAGAAATGAGTATTCATTTTAGTGACGGGCACCTTAATTTTATGCATGAATTATAAGACCGAATGTCACGCCGGTCGAGAACGTTACCACCTTCTTTCAGATTCGATTGGCTAAGTCCAATAGCTTACCCTATCCTGTGATTCCAGGAGCCAAACTAGGTACTCTGGGAGTTAACGCCCCGTACTGAATTGGCAGAATAAACCTTAATGCACGGTATGAATATTAAAGCAGACCGTCAACCCGGTGTAGAATGCTACCCATTAAAATAGAGACAATCCCCTTTCCGAAAGCCTCACCATCCGAGAACCTAACCCGCAGTATCGACAGTCTAACTATGTGCTAAGAGAAGGACATTACGATACATTTTAGAGATGGACATAATAATATCATGGATGAATAGGAATGTCGCGTGTCAATCCGTTTGAAAACGTTTTAATCTTTTTCTAGCGTCCGACAGCTAATTCAGTAGCTTTGGTTATCCTGTGATTCGGAGAGTCAAACAAGGTATTTGGGGGTATAGCCCGCTGTGTGGTATTGGCAATAGACACGCTAATTCGCGTGTTGAATATTGAGGTGGAGAGTAAAACCGTCTGAGGATATTACTAATTGCTACACAGTCATTCTTTTTACAGAATACCTTGCCATCAGTGATCCAAGTCCGCTCTAGGGAGTGTCTTGCTTAATGTTCACGCTAAAAAATTAGTTGACATTTTCGCAGAAGGACTCCTTATTATCATATATGAGTAGCAAAATCGAGAGTCAGGGCATTCGAGAACGTATCCAACTTCTTTGAGAGCGGCGTAGCTACGTCAACAGCTTCACCTATCCTGCAATTCCGAGAGTCAAACCAGGTATTCCGGGAGTAAATACGCTGTACGGTTTTGGCATCATGCACCATATATCACGGTGTAAATACTAAAGTCCAGAGTCAAGCCTTGTACAACGATACGATGTGGTAGAGAGACAAATTTTCTACCGGAGGCCTTATCATCGGAGAAAATAAACCGCTGTATCGAGAGTATAACTTCGTGATGAGAGAAACAAATTGGCATACATTTTTGTGACGTGCACTTTAATTTTATGCATGAATTAGAAGGTGCATGTTCAAACCGATCACAGAATGATACCACATTCTTTGAATGTCGAAAGGCCTAATCAATAGCATGACCTATCAAGCGATTCAGACAGACAAACGGGGTATACCGGGATTAAATCCGCTGAACAGGATTGGCAATAGACACTATAATTCATGGTGTGAATATTATAGTAGAGCGTCAAACCATTTGTGAACGTTACCGATATGTATAAAGTCATTCTTTTTACACAATACATTACCACGCTCGAACCTAACCCCCTGTATCAGAAGTATGACTTCTTTTTCAGTGAATGGAATTAGTATACATTTTAGTGACGGCACCTTAGTTTCATGTGTGAATTAGATGATCGAGGGTCAAACCGTTAGAGAACGTTACCACTTTCTTCGAAATTCGAACCGGCGAGTGAATAGCTTCACCTATCCTGTTACTCCGATAGTCACCCTAGGTATTCCGGGAGTCAATCCGCTGTACACTATTGGCAAATTGGTTTAAAGTAATTCTTTTTACCGTTTACCTTACCTTTGGATAGCCTAGCCCGATGTATCTAGAGTTCAACTTCGTGCTTTGACAAGCGAATTAGTGTCCGTTTCTGAGTCGTGCACATTAATTTCATATAGGATTTATTAGGATCGAGGTTCAAATCGTTCGATAACCTAAGAACCTTCTTTGAGATTCGCACAGCTAAGGCAATATCTTCACCTACCCTGTGATTCCGAGTGTCAAACCAGTCAATGCGGGAGAAAATCCTCTGAATTATATATGCAATTGGCACGATAAATCACAGTTTGAACATTAAAGTAGAAAGGCAAATTGTAGGAGATCGTTACGAATTGGCTCAGGAGTCACTCTCTTTACCGAAGGTCTTACCTTCCGAGAAGATAGCCAGCAGTATCGAGGGTATTACTTCGTGTTCAGCGAAGAAAACTCATATACACTTTAATTACGGTCACCCTCATTTCATGTATGGTTTAGAACACCGAGATCCAATTCATTCGAGAACGTTACCACATTCCCCTAGAGACGAACGGCTAAGTCAATGGCCTCACCTATCCTGTGATTCCGAGAATCAAACCAGGTATTCCGGGAGTGAATCCGCTGGGCAGTATTAGCGCCAGACGCCCTATTTCGCGGTATAAATATTACACTACAGAGTCCAACCGATGAAGAACGTTACGAATTGGTATTGAGTCAAACTCCTTACAGAAGGCCTCACTTTCCGAGATGCTAACCCGCCGTATGGTGAGTATAATTGTGTTCAGAGGAGGCAATTATTATCCATTTTAGTTACGGGCAACTTAATTTCATGTTGCAGTTAGAATGTCGAGTGTCAAACTCTACAGGAACCTGTCCACCTCCTTTGAGGGTCCAAAGGCGAAGACAGTAGCTTCACTTACCCTGGGATTCACAAAGTCAAACCAGGAATTCCAGAAGTATATCCGCTGTATCTATTTGCAATGGGCACCGCAAATTCACGGTTTGAATATTAACGTAGAGCATCAAACCGTTGCAGAATGTTACCTATTTGTATAGAGTCAAACTATTTACCGAAGCCCTTACCTTGCGAGAAGCCGAACGCGCTGTAGGGAGTACCTAGCTTAGTGCTCATGGAAACATGTTAGTAGGCATTTTAGCAGACGGACACACTATTTTCATGTATAAATAACAAACTCGAGAGTCGAACCGTTCGAAAACGTTGCCGCCTTCTTTGAGAGACGAACCGCCTAAACCAATAGCTTCACATCTACTGTGACACCGAGAGTCAGACCTGGTATATCTGGAGTAAATCCGCTGTCCGGTATCGGCATTCATCGCCCTACTTCCCGGTATATGTACAATGGCACAGAGTCAAGCCGATGTGGATCGTTTCCTATTCGTATTGAGTCTAGCTATTGAGTCTAGGCCTCACCATCCGAGGTGGTTGCAGATCCGAGTTGCAGATCGTTATGGATTGCTATAAATCCAAAAGCTTTACCGAAGACCTTGTGCCCCGAAAAATTAACCTGCTGTGTCCAGAATATAACTTCGTGTTCAGTGGATGAAATTAGTTTTCATTTCAGTGACGGGCACATTAACATTATGTATGACTTTGAAGATCGTGGCCCAGACCCTTCAAGATCGTTTCCACCTTCTTTGGGAGTCGAACGGTTAAGTCAATAGCGTCACCAATCCTGTGATTCCCAGTGTCATGCCAGTCTATCCGGGAGTAAATACGCTGAACTGTAGAGGCAATAGACACCTTAATTGGCGGATTAATTATGAAAGTAGAGGGTTAAGCCGGTTATGATCATTCCCAGTTGTTATAAAGTCATTCCTTTTACGGAATACTTTACCTATCGAGAATCTAATCTGCTGTATGACGTGTGTGGCTTCATATTCAGCGAATCAAATTAGTATTCATTTTAGTGACGGTCACGTTAATTTTATGTATTAACACGAAGATCGAGACTCAAGTCGCTCGAGAACGTTGCAACATATATTCAGAGCCACACAGCTGAGTTAATGGCTTCCTCTATACCGTGATTTCGAGGGTCAGACCAGGTCTTCCGGAGTCAACCCACATTGCAGTATTAACAGCATACACGTTCGTACACAGTATGAATATTAAAACAGAGCGTCAAACATGTCGAGATCGTTTCCTGTTAGTATGGCGTCGAACATTCTTCGGAAGGCTTCGCCTTCCGAGAATAAATGCCTCTGTGTCGAGAGCATAACTTCGTGATCTGAGGAAGGATATAGTTTTCATTTTAGTGATGCGAAACTTAACTTCATGTATGAATTTGAAGATCTAGGGTCAAACTTTCCACAAGGTTACCACCCTCTGCGCGAGACGAAATGCTAAGTCAATAGCTTCACCAATATTGTGTTTACGAGAACCAATCCAGGTATTCCTGGAGTAAGTCCACTGAACAATTTTGGCAATTGACACATTAATTCACTGCTTCATCTTTAAAGTAGAGCGTCAAACAGTTTGAGAGTGATACCATTTCTATAAAGTCAAATCGATGTCCTTACCCTGAGCGAACCTCACCGGCTCAATCGACGGAATAAGTTAGTGTTCAGTAAAGGATATTAGTATTCATTTCAGTGGTTCTACTGCACGTATGAATTAGAAAATCGTGGATCAAACCGTTCGTGTACGTGCTCTGCTTCTGGTAGGCATACAGGGTATTCCAGGAGTAAATCCTCTGCACAGTGACGGCAATAGACAACTTAATATACTGTAACATTATTAAAGCATACCGTTGAATAACGTTACCTATTCGTATAGAGGCACAACTTTTCTCGAAGATGCTAACCATCTGCATCGAAGTTATAACACCGTGCACAGTGGAACAATTTTATTGACGGGCAGCTAAACTTCATTTATGAATTCGAAGGTCGAGAGTCAGACCGTTCGGGAACATTAACACCTTCTGTGTGGGACGAACGGCTCTGAAGATAGCTACACCAATCCTGCCTTTCCAACAGACAAACTAGAAATTCCTGGAGCAGATGTGCTGTACGGTATTGGCAATACACACCTCAATTCCGGTTTGAATGTCAAACTACAACGTTAATCCGTTTGAGAACATTACCAATTGCTATAAAGTCAATCTTTTATAGAAGACCATACGCTCCGAAAAACTAACCCGCTGTGTCTAAAGTATAATTTCGTGTTCTCAGAAAGAAATTAGTATTTATTTCAGTGACGGTCACCTTAACTCCGTGTATGAATTAGAAGATCGATGGTCATACAGTTGGAGAACGTTACCACACCATTGAGAGTCTAACCGATAAGTCAATAGCTTCACCTATCCTGTGATTCTGAGGATCAAACCAGGTAATCCAAGTGTAAATCCGCAGAGCAGTATTGGAAATTGACACCATATTTCACGGTTTAAGTATTAAAGTATACGGTCAAATCGTTTCAGAGCGTTATAAATTGGCATAAAGTCAAACGTTTCACCGAAGATCTTACCTTTCATGAACCTAACCCGCTGTAGCTAGTGTCATACTCAGTATTCATGGAATCGAATAAGTAGACATTATAGCTGAAGCACATTCCATTTTCATGCATGAATACAATAATCGAGAGTCTAACCGTTCGAGAACGTCGCCACCATCAGAGAGAGACGCACGGCTCAATAGCTTCACCTATCCTGCAATTCGGAGAGTCAAGCCAGGTATTCGGGTTGTAAATCCGCTGAGCAGTATAGGCAATTGACTCCGTAATTAACGGTTTGAACATTAAAGTAGTTCGTCAAACCGTTCGAGAGGGTTACCAATTGGTAAAAAGTCAAACGTTCTACCGACGACCTCACCTTCTGCGAACCTCACCGGCATCATCCAGAGTATAACATCGTGTTGAGAAAAAGAAATTAGTCTAAGTTTCGGTGATGGGAAACTTAACTTCGTTTATGAATTAGAAGATCGATGGTCAATTTGCTCGAGAACGTTACCACCGTCAGTGGGAGGCGATCGGCTAAGTCAATAGCTACACCTATGCTGTGATTCCGGGGGTCAAACCACGTATTCCTGGAGTAAATCTGTTGAACAGTATTGGCAGTGGACACCTCATTTCACGGTTTTAATATTAATGCCGGCCGCCAAGACGTTGTATAACATTACCTACATGTGTAGCGTCAAACTTATTACAGAATGCCTAACCCACCGAAAGACTAGCCTGCTGTATCGAGAATATAACACCGTGTTCAGATGTACGAACTAAAATACACATTAGTGACTAGCATCTTAATTTCATACATGAATTATGAGGTCGATGGTCAAACGGTTTGAGAAAGTTACCACTCTCCTTGAGGGCCGAACTTCTAGATCATTAACTTCACATGTCCTGTGATTCGGAGAGTCAAACCAGGTATTTCGGGCGTGAATCCGCTATAGATTTTTGCCAATAGACATTCTAATTTACGGTTTAAATGTTAAAGTGTGTCGTCGAACCGTTTGAGAGCGTTTCCAATTGGTATAAAGTCAAATGTTCTATCGAAAGCGGTCACTTCCGCGAACCTCACCGTCTTTGTCGAGAGTATAGCCTTGTGGTCAGAGAAAGATATTAGTCTTCATCTCAGTGTCGGTCACCTGAACTTCATGTATGAATTAGAATATCGAGGTTAAATCCGCTCGAAAACGATAACACCTTCTGTGAGAGATGAACGAATAAGTCAATAGCTTCACAAATCCTGTGATTCCGAGATTTAAACAGGAATTCCGGGAGAAAATCCGCAGAACGATATTGGCTCTAGACACATTAATTCGAGGTATATTCCTGAGTACCTGATTTACTTTTGCAAATCACAGGATATGTGCAGCTATTGACTTACATGTGCGACTCTCAAAGGAGGTGGTAGCGTTCTCGATCGGATTGACCCTCGATCTTCTTATACATACATGTGATTAAGATGCCCGTCTCTAAAATATATACTAATTTGTCTCTGTGAGCGCGAACTTATTCTCTCGATGACGCCGGTGAGTTTCGCGGAAGGTTAGGCCTCCGTTAAAACGTTTGACTTTATAACAATTTCTATCGGTGTCAGACGGCTTGACACTTTACTATTATTTCCATACTGTGAATAACGGTGTCAATTGTCAACACTAATATGCTAATTTACTCGGGGAATATCCGATTTAACTTCAGTAATCACACGATAGGTGACCATATTGACTTAGCCGTTCATCTCTCACATAAGGTGGTATCGTTCTGGATCAGATTGATGGTCGATATTCTGATTCAAACATGAAGTTAATGTGCCGGTCACTAAAATGTATATTAATTTCATTCTGTGAACACGAACTTCTACACTCGATGAAGCCGCTCAGTTTTACGGAAGGTAAGGTTTTCAGTAAAGCGTTTGACTTTAAACTAATCGGTAACTTTCTCAACCGGCTTCACGCTCAACTATAATATTGAATCAGTGAATTACGGTGCCCAATACCAATAGTGTACAGCAGATTGGCTCCTGATGTACCTAGTGTGATTCTCGGAACCACAGGATAGGCGAGGCTATAGACTCAGCCTTTCGGCTCACAAAGAAGGTGGTGACGATCACGAATGTTTTGGCACTGCATCTTCCAATTCATACATCAAATTAAGGTGACAGTCACTAAAATTCACACTATTCTGTATCTGTGATCACAAAGCTATACTCTCCATACAGCGGGATAGGTTCGCGAAAAGTATGGCCCACTGTGTATAGTTTGACTCACTAACAATAGGTACCCTTCTACAATGTTTTGACTGTCTACATTGCTAATACTATTGACTATACTGTTCAGGGGACTTACACCAGGGGAATCCTTTTTTAACTCTCGCGATCACCAGATGGGTGAATTTATTGATATAGCCATTTGAATCTCAAAGCGGGCGGTAACGTTCTCTAAAGCTTTGACTCTCGATGTTCTAATTCATAAGTGAATTTAAGGTGACATCAATAAATTGTGCACTAATGTGTTTCCCCAATCACGAATTTATACTCTCGATAGCGAGGGTTAGCTTCTCAGAGTGTACAGCCATCGGTAACGAGTTTGACTATATAGCAATTAGTAACGTTCTGAAACAATTTGTCGCCCTATTTTAATATTCATTCCGCGAATTGAGGTATACAATGCCAATACTGTGCAGCGGATTTACTTCCGGAATACCTGGTTTGTCTCTCGGTCTCGCAGGATCGGTGAAGCTAATGGCTCTACCGTTCGACTCTCAAAGGAGGTGGGATCGTTCTCGAACGATTAGACTCTCGATTATTCTGATCATACATCAAAATAATATGTGCCTCAGCTATAATGTCTACCCATTTGTTTCCGTAAGCACTATGCCTGACACATGCTGCGACGGGTATGGTTCTTGGAATGTAAGGTATCCTGCAAAAAGCTTGAGTGCATACAATTTGGTAATGTTCTCCGACGGATTTACCTCATACTTTAATATTCATATCGCGAATTAAGGTGTATATTGCCAATACAATACAGTGGATTTACGCCCGGAATACCTGGTTTGACTTTAGGAATCATAGGGTAGGTGAAACTTTTGATGTAATCGTTCGATTCTCAAAGAGGGTGGTAAAGATCTGGAACGATTTGACACTTGATCTTGTTATTCATACATGAAATTAGGGTGCCCGTCTCTAAAAAGTATAACAATTCGTTCTTCGCAGCACCATGTTACACTCTCGATCATGGTTAGTTCTTCGGAGGGTAAGGCCTTCAGTAAAGCATTTGGCATTTCACCAATTGGTATCGCTCTCAAACGGATTGATGATCAGATTCAATACTCATACCGTGAACTGAAGTATATGTTGCCAATAAAGTATACTGGGATTGCTCCGGGGAAAGCTGGTTTGACAAACGGAACTGCAGGATAGGTGAAGCTATTCACT
This sequence comes from Lasioglossum baleicum, assembly GCF_051020765.1. Lineage (NCBI taxonomy): Eukaryota > Metazoa > Arthropoda > Insecta > Hymenoptera > Halictidae > Lasioglossum > Lasioglossum baleicum. The sequence continues at coordinate 22,195 of NW_027470650.1, read as the reverse complement.
TAGATGTGCGACTTTCAAAGAAGGCGGGATCGTTCTCCTACGGTTTGACTCTCGATTTTGCTATTTATGCATGAAATAAAGCTGTCCGTCTGCTAAAATGTCGACTAATTTGATTCCGTGATCGCTAAGCATGTTACTCGCTACTGCGTGTTAGGTTCTGGGAAGGTAAGGTATTCGGTACAAAGTATAACTTTATAGCAATTGGTTCGGTTCTCCAACTAATTGACTCTCTACTCTAATATTCAAACCGGAAAGCAAGGTGTCTATTGCCAATGCTGTTCACCGGATTCTTTCCTTGAATACGAGGCTTGACTCTAGGAATCACAAATATTGGTGAAGCTATTCACTCAGTCGTTCGACTATCAAAGAAGATGGTAACGATATCGAACGGTTTGACACACGATCGTCTAATTCATATATGAAAGAAAGCTGTGCCTCTGCCATAATGTGTACTAATTTGTTTCCCTGAGCACTAAGCATGGCACTCGCTATAGCGCGTTATGTTGCAGGTAGGTAATGCATACGATAAAAAGAATGGTTGCATACAAATTGGTAATGTTCTCCGTCAGACTGACCTTCTCCTTTAATATTTATACAGCGAATTAATGTGTCTATTGCCAATACTGTTCAGCAGATTCACTCCTCGAATACCTGGTTTTGCTCAAGGAATAACAGGACGGCAGAAGCTATTGACGTCGCCATTAGATTCTCAAAGGAGGTGGGATCGTTCTCGAACGAATTGACGATCTTTCTTCTAATGCATATTTGAAATTAAGGTGTACTTGTGCCATGTTGTCTACTAACTTGCTTCTGTAACCATTAAGCATGACACACGCTACATCGGGTTAGGTTATGGGAATATAAGGTATTCAGTATAAAGAATGACATTATATGAATTCTTATTTTTCTTCCAAGGTTTGACTCTCTACTTTCTTACTTATACCGGAAATTAGAGAATTGCCAATTCTGACCAGCGCATATACTCCCGGAATACCTGGTTTGACTTTCGGAGTCACAGGGGAGGTTAACCTATGGACTTAGCCTTACGAAACTCAAACAAGGTGCAAATGTCTCGAACCGTTTGTCTCTCGATTACGATATTTATTCATGAAAATGTGGTGCTTCTCTTCGAGTGTGTCTATTAATCTGTTTCCATGTACGATAAGCAAGACGCTCGCTACAGAGGGTTAAGTTCTCGGCAGATAAAGCCTACTGTAAACAGTTTGAATCTATACCAATACGTACCGATCAGCAACGGTTTTACTCTGCTCTTTAATGTTTATACCGTCAAATAGGGTGTCTCATGCAAATAATCTACAGCGGATTTGCTTTTGTAATAACTGGTTTGACTCTCGGAAAAATTGGATAGGTGAAGCTATTGACTTAGCCTATCGACTATCAAACGGAATGGTAACGTACGCGAACGGTTTGACGCTCAAACTTCTTATTCATACATGAAATTATGGTGACTGTCACTATAACGTATACTCATTTGTATCTCTGATCACGATGATATGCAGTCGTTACAGCGGATTAGATTCTCGGAAGGTAAGGCCTTCGGTAAAAAGTTTCATCCTATACCAGTAGGTAGCATTCTAAAACAGTTTGTGCCAATTCTTTAATATTAATACGGTGAATTAAGGTGTCTATTGCCACACCAGTGCTGCTCATTGGCTACCGGGATGCTTGATTGCACTCTCGGTATCACATGGTAGGTGATGCTATTGACTTAGCCGTTGTATTCTGAAGGAAGTTGGTATCGTTCCCGAACGATCTGACACTCCATGTTCTAATTCATACATGAATTTAAGGTGCCGACACTAAAATGTATTCTTATCAGTTTCTCTAGGCACGAAGGTATATCCTCAATACAGCGGGTTTGGTTCTCGGTGGGTAAGGCGTTCGGTAAAAAGTTAGACTTTATACCAATTGGTAACGGTCTCAAACGGTTTCACGGCCTACTTTAATATTCAAACCGCGAATTAATGCGTCAGTTTCCAATAGTGGACAGTGGACTGACTCCGGGATTATCTGGATTGTCTTTCGGAGTCACAGGACTGGTGAAGCTATTGACAGAGCCGTTCGACTTTCAAGAAGGTGGTAACGATCTCGGATGGTTTGTCACTCGATCTTCTAATTCATACATGAAATTAATGTGCCCTGTCCTAAAATGTGTATTAACTTGATCGCCTGAGCACCTTAACATAGTCTCGATATAGGGTGTTATGCTTTCGGAGCAGATTTACTCCCGCAATACCTGGTTTCACTCTCCGAATCACAGGATACGTTAAGGTATGTACTTAGTCGTACGAATCTCAAGGAAGGTGGTAACGTACTCGGACGCTTTGACTATCTATGCTGATATTCATACACAAACATGTGGTGACCGTCCGTCAAAATGGGTCTTAATTTGTTTTCGCGAACGCTACAGCGGGTTAGGATTTCGGATGGTAAGGTATTCGATAAAATGAATGACTACATATGAATTCGTAATATTCTCCATCGTTTTTACTCCCTTCTTTAATACCCATACCGTGAATTATGGTTTCCATTGCCAATACTCTTCACCGGAATTACACCCGGAATGCCTCATTTATCTCGTGGGATCATAAAATAAGTGAAGATATTGACTTAGCCGCCTATATTCCCGAAGAAGTGTATAACGTTCTCAAACGGTTTGACGCGTTACGTTAATAATCAAACCGTGAATTCAGGTGTCTATTGCCAACACTGTTCAGCGGATTTACTCCCGGAATACCTGCTTGACTCTCAGAATGCAGGATAGGTCAGCGGATTTACACCTCGAATACAAGGCTTAACTCTCCGAGTTACAACAATGGGTGAAATTATTGACTTACTTGTGCGACTTTCGAAGAACGTGGGATCGTTCTCCAACGGAGAGACACTGGATTCTGCTATTCATACATGAAAAAAAGTTGTCCGTCTGCAAAAATGTCACCAAATTTGTTCCAGTCAGTAGTAAGCTCGACACTCGGTACAGCGGGTTTGGTTCCAGGAACGTAATGTATTCAGTATAATGAATGACTTTATACCAACTAGGAACGATCTCAATCGGTTTCACGCTCTACTTTAATATTTGTACCGTGATTTTAGGTTTCCAATTCCAATTCTGTTCAGCAGATATACTCCCGGAATACCAAGTTCGACGCTCGTTACCACAGGATAGGTGAAGCTATTGTGTTATATGTGCGATTTCACGAAGAACGTGGTAAATTCCAGAACGGTTCTCTTCTCGACATTCTCATGCATACGTGAAACTAAAGTGCCCGTCACTACAGTGTATACTAATTGGAATCTCTGAACAGGAAGTTATACTCCCGATACAGCGGATTAAGTTCTCGGAGGGTATGTTTTTCGGTCAAACTTTTGTCTTTATAGCTACTGGTAACATTCGCGGACGGCGTGACGCGCTATACTAATATCAAATTTACCGTTGAGTAGGGTGTGTATTTCCAATACTATTGTGCGGATTTACGCACGGATTATCTGATTTGATTCTACGAATCAGAGGATAGGTGAAGCTTTCAACTTAAACGTTCGACACTCACGGAAGGTGGTAACGTTCTCAAACGGTATGGGCACTCGATATTGTTATGCATACATGAAATTAACGTGCCTGTGACAAAAATGTATGGTAATTTGCGTCTCTGAACACGAAGGTATAATCTGTATACCGCGGGATAAATTCACAGAAGGGAAGCTATTCTGAAAAATGGACTTTTTACCAAACGGAAATGTTTTCCGAGGCTTTGACTCTCTACTTTTATATACATAACGCGGACTGATGTGTCCGTTGCCAGTAGTTATCCGTGGAATAACTCCCGGAATATCTGGTTTGACTCTCCGAATCACAGGACATCAAGCAATTGACTTAGCCCTTCGACTCTCAAGGAAGTTGGTAGCGCTCTGGAATGGTCTGACCCTCAACATTCTAATTCATATGAAAAGTTATGGTGCCCGTCAATAAAGCATGTACTGACGTTCTTCTCTCAACACGAAATTATAATCTAAATACTGCGGATCAGCTTCTAGGAAGGAAATGCCTTCGGTAGAAAGTCTGACTCCATAACAATACGTAACACTCTGCAATAGTATGACGGTCTGCTTTAATATTCACACCTTGAAACTCTGGTGTCTGTTGCCAATGCTCTACGGCGAATTTAGACCCATAGTACATCGTTTCACTCCCAGCATCACAGGATAGGAGGAACTATTGACTTAGATTTGCGTCACTCTAAGACGGTGGTGTCGTTCTCGGACGGTTTGACCAACGATCTCCTAATTGATGCATGAAGTTAAGGTGCAAGTCAATGAAACGAAGACTAATTTCATTCTGTGAATACGAACTTATACTCCCGCAGAAGCCGGTAAGGATCGCGGAACTTAATGCCATCGGTAAAGCCTTTGACTTTATACGAATTGTGAACGATCTCGGAGGGTCAGACGCTCTAACTTAATATTCATACCGTGAATTAATGTGTCTACTTCCAATAGTGAACTGGGAATTTACTCCCGGAGTACCTCGTTTGACTCTCGGAACCACAGGATAGGTGAGGGTATTGACTTAACTGATCGACTCTCAAAGACGGTGTTATCGTTCTCGAACGGTTTGACCCTCGATCCACAAAATTATACAGGAAATTATGGGGCGCGACACTACAATGTTTACTAATTTGTTCCTGTGAACACCATGTTGAACGCTCGACACAGCGTGTTAGTTTTTCAGAGGGAAAGGTTTCTGTAATCAGTTTTACTGTACACCAATAGGTAATGGTTTGCAACGGCCTGCTGGCCTGCTTGGATATTCATACCGTGATTTAAGGCGTCTATTGCCAATACTATTCAGCGAGTTTTCAATTAGGATATCTGGTTTGACTATCGGAGTCGTAGGATAGTTGAAGCAATTGACTCAGCAGTTCGAGTCTTACAGAAGGTGGTAACGGTCTCGACAGGTATGAGATCCAATCTTCAAATTCATACATGAAATTAATGTGTGCGACGTTAACATATATAGCAATTTTCCTTTCTGAGCACGATTTCACATTCTCGATACACAGGGTTAATTCAATGGACGGTAAGGTCATCGGTGAAACGTTCGACTTAATACCAATTGGAAACGCTCTCAAACGGATAGCTGCTCTACTCTAATACTCATACCGGGAATTAAGATGTCTGTTGCCAACTCTGTTTAGTGGATTTACTTTCGAATTACCTGGTATGTCTGTCGGAATCACAGGTCCCCGCAGGGGCTCCGGTGGACCTTCTGGTCCCATAGCGGTATGGGTATGACGAACCCACGGTGCCCGAGTCGGCCGAACCTAGCCTGAGGTGAGCAAGCACCTCATTCAGGAAGGAATCCTTACGCGGGGTATGACGAGTGCGGCCCTGCATACACTGGTACCCCGAGGACCCGGTTCCTGCCCTGGTGTGTGCGGGCTTCAGTCCGTCGCCCCGCCGGTTGCTTGGGTTGGGCTCGAGGTGGCAGTGGTAAGCTCATATCCCTGTTAGTGGGCCTCGTCCTCTGACGGTGAGACCCGCCACGGGTGAGCTGCGTGATATCAGCTCGAGCACTGATCTGCAGAGTCAGTAGGGATTTAGAATGGTCCCGGCCAAACCAAGGCCCGTAGCGCTTACATTCTACGAGCAACTTGTAAGTGCGTGGTAAAAGTATGCCACGTACCGCGCTGATTGGGCATTTACCAATCCCGCGCACATGGGCGCCGTGTCGCTAGGCACTGATGGCTGGTACGGCACGTTATATCTCCGACACGCGTTGTTGGAATAACAGGATAGGTGGAGATATTGACTTATCCGTTGGATTCTCAAAGAGGGTTCTATCGTTCTCGAACGGTTTGACCCTTGATCTACTAATTCGTATATGAAGTTAAGGTTCCTGTACACTGAAATGAATACTAATTTCTTTCTCAGAGCACAACGTTATACTTTCGATACATCAGGTTAATTTTTCGGACGGTAAGACCCTTCGGTAAATAGTTTCACTATATAGCAATGGGTATCGTTTCTGCAATGGTTTAACTCTGATCTTTGATATATATAACGTGAAATAGCGTGTCCAATTCCAATACAGTATGCAGGTTTAGTCGCGGAATACCTAGTATGTCTCTAAGGATCACAGGATTTCTGATGCGATTGGCGTAGCTGTGCGACTCTCAAAGGAGGTGGCAACGTTCTAGATCAGATTGACGCTCGAGTTCTAAGCCGAACATGAAATTATGACGCCCATCGCTAAAATGTATACTAATGTGTGTCTCTGAACGCGAAGCTATACACTAGATGTAGCATATTTGACTTCTCGAGGGTAAGGCCTTTGGTCATGACGATGCCTTCATAACAATATGTAACGTTATTCAACGGTTCCACAATGTGCTTTAAGATTCACACAGTGAATTAAAGTGTCCCTTGCTAATACTGATCAGCGCATTTACTCCAGGAATACGTGGTTTGACTTTCAGAATCACAGTATAGGTGATGCTATTGACACGCTTGACACTCGGAATCGACAACCCCATGGGAAGCTATTGTCTCCGCCGTTCGACTCTCAAAGATGGTCGTAACGTCCTCGAAAGATCTGATCCTCGATCTTTGTTATTCATAAATGAAATTGAGGTGTCCGTGGCTTAACTGTATACTAGTTTGTTTCAAGAATACGAAGTAATGCTCTCTATACAGCGGATTGGCTTCTCGGAAGTTAAGGCCTTCGGTTAAAAGTTTGACTCAATAATAATTGGTCATGGTCCCCGTCGGTTTAGCTCTCTACGTTAATGACCAACCGTGCATTGAGCAGTCTATTGTTTCTACATTTCTGTGAATTTACTGCCGGAATGCCTGGACTCACATTCAGAATCACAGGGTAGTGAAGCTATTGACTAAGCCGTTCGATTCTCAAAGCAGGATGTATCGTTGACATACGGTCTGACCCTCGATCTTCTATTTGATACATAACATAAATATGTCCGTCACTAAAATGTATACCAATTGCGACTCTGAAGATGAACTTATACCCTTGATACTGCGGGTTAGCTTCTCGGATAATAGGGCCTTAGGTAAAGTGTCTGACTATATAGCAATAGGTAACGTTCTACAACGGTTTGGATCTGTACTTCAATATTAATACCGTGAAATAAGGTTTACAAGGCCAATACTGATCAGCAGATTTTTGCCCGGTATACCTGGTTTGACTCTGGGAATCACAGGATAGTTGAAGCAATTTAGTTAGGCGTACGGCTCCCTAGGAATGTTCTGACGTTTTCGAACTGTTTGACCCTCGATCTTCTAACTCATACATGAAATAAATGTGCCCGTCACTAAAATGTATATTAATATGCTTCTCTCTACTCGAAGTTATACACTCGATACAGCGAGTTGGGTTCACAGAAGGGAAGCAGCTGCTCGAAAAAATGGACTTCATACCATTGGAAATGTTTTCTGAGGGTTGTCTCTATACTTTATTATAGATACCACGGATTTATGTGTCTATTGCCAGTAGTTTTCAGCGGACTAACATCCGCAATCCTGGATTGACTCTCCGAATCACAGGACGTCAAGATATTGACTTAGCCCTTCGAATCTCATGCAAGGTGGTATCGCTCTAAAACTAGAGTTTCTAATTCATATATGAGTTAAGGTGCCCTTCACTAAAATATGTACTAATCTCTTTCTCTCAACACGAAGTTATAATCACGATACTGCGGATCAACTTCTAGCAAGGTAATTCCTTCGGTAGAAAGTTTCACTCTATCGTAGTACGTCAGCGTTCTGCAACTGAATGACGGCCTGCATTTGTATTCATACCTTAAACTATGGTGTCTATTGCCAATACTGTACGGGAGTTTAGTTCCAGAGCACATCATTCGACTCTTGGAATGACAGCATAGGTGGTGCTATTGACTTAGTTGTGCGTCCCTCAAAGAAGGTAGGACCGTTCTCAAACGGTAGACTCTCGACCATCTAATTTATATATGAATATTAAACGTGTGCTTCTGATATAATATCTACATATATATTTCCAGGAGCACTAAGCATGACATTTGTTACAGTGGGTTTGGTTCTAGGAAGGAAATATATACGGTTAAGCGAATGACTAGATACATAATGGTAATTTTCCTTCATCGGATTGACTTTCTGCTTTAATAGTCATACCTTGAATTAAGGTGACTATTGACAATACTCTCCAGCGGATTGAATCCTGGAATGCCCGATTTGACTTTCGGAATCATAGGACAGGACAAGCCATTGACTCAGTCGTTCGACTCCAAGGAATGTGGAAACGCTCTCAAACGGTATGACACTCCATCTTCTATTTCATAGATGAAATTAACGAGCACATCATTGAAATGTTTACTAATTTGAATCTATGAACGCGAAGTTGTACAATCGATGCAGCGGTTTCTGTTCTCGGAAGGTAAGGCATTCGGTAATAAGTTTGGCTCTATACCAAATACATTACGATCTACGTCTGTCCGACACTGTACCTTAATATTTATACCGTGAATTAGGGCGTCTAATGCCAATACTGTTCAGCCGACTTACTCCCGGAGTACCTGGTCTGACTTCCGGAATCACAGGATGGGAGAAACTATTGGCATCGCCGGTCGATCCACAAAGAGGGTGGTAACGTTCGTGAACTATCCTCGGTATTCGATGACCTACGTGAATTTAGTTGCCCGTCAGAGAAATGGATACTAATTTGTTTCTCAGGAGGCAAAGATACACACCGGACACAACGGGTTAATTTTTCGTTGGGTAAGGTCTTTGAAAAAAACGATTGATTTTATAAGCACTTGCTAACGTTCTCAACCAGTTTTACGCTGTATTTTAATATTTAAACCGTGAATTAAGGTTCCCATTGCCAATAATCTTCAGCGGATTTGCTCCCGGAATTCATGCTTAAACATCGGAATCACAGGATTTGTGAAGCTATATGACTTATACGTTCATCTCTCACAGAAAGTGGATCGTTTTCGAACGGTTTGACCCTCGACCTCCTAATTCATACAGAAAGTTAGGGTGTCCGTCACTGAAATGAAAACCAATTTCCTTCTTTGAACACTATGTTATATTCTCGATAGAGCGGGATAATTTTTCGGAGGGTAGGGTCTTTGGAAAAACGTTTGTCTTTATAGCACAAACAGTATGACGCTCTACTTTCCCATTGAAACCGAGAACTAAGCACTAACTATTCACGCTACAGTGCCAAACCGTTCTAGATCGTCAACAATATGTACACAGTCATTCTTCTTCCCGAAGGCCGTGTCATCCGAGAACCTAATCCGCAGTATCGAAAGTATAGCTTCGCGTTCGGAGAAACATATTAGTTTACATTTTAGTGACGGGCACCCTTATTTCGTGTATGAATTAGAAGACCGAAGGCTAAGGATTTCGAGAACGCTAACACCGTCTTTGAGAGTCGAACGGCTAAGTCAATAGCATCATCTATCCTGTGATTCGAAGAGTCAAACCAGGTATTCCGAGAGCAAATCCAATGAACATTATGGATAGCAGACATCTTAATGCACGGCTTGAGTATTAAAACGGAGCGACAGTCCATGTGACAACGATACCAATTTGTATAAAGTCATTCCATTTACCGAGTACCGTTCCTACCGAGAAGCTATCCCGATGTATCGAGTATATAACTTCGTGTTTAGAGAGATACATTAATATCGATTTTAGTGGCGGCACCTTAACTTCATGTACGAATTAGAAGATCGGCGGTCAAACCATCCGGGAACGATACCACCATCTTGAGCGTCGCGCAGCTAAGTCAATAGCCTCACCTATCCTGTTATACCAAGAGTGAAACCAGAAATTTCGGATCTAAACCCGCAGAACATTATTGGCGTTAGACACCATATTTCACAGCTTTAATATTAAAATAGATCGTCAATCCATTTAAGATCCTTCCCAATTTGTATAAGGTCAAACGTTTTACTGAAGAGATTACCCACTGAAAGCCAATCCCGCTGTATTGAGAGAATAACACCGTGACCAGAGAAGCTAAATAGTATAAATTGTAGTGACGGGCAACTTAATTGCATCTATGATGAGAAATCGCGAGGCAACTCTCAGAACTTACCACCTTCATGAGTATCGCACAGCTAAGGAAATGGTTCACATATCCTGTGATTCCATATGTCAAACCAGGTATTCCGGGTGCAAATCCGCTGTAAAGAATTGGCAATACGACGCCTATATTCTCGGGATGAGTATTAGCGTAGGAAGTCAAACCTTCGGAGAACATTACCAACTGGTATAAAGTCCTTCTGTTTCCGATACCTTCCCCTTTGTGAACATATCCGCTGTATCGAGTGTATAACTTTGTTTTGAGAGAAACATATAGGTATACATTTTAAGGACGGGCACCTGGTGTACAAATAGGAATATAGACATCATTAGGAAAGCCTTTTGAGAACGCTGCTACGTTTTTTTAAGTATCTAACGGCTACGTTAACAGCACCACTTATCCTGCAATCCAAGTGTCAAACCAGGTAATCCGCTCTGGACCCTCTCTGCACCATTGATAATAGATACGCAATTTCAAGGTACAAATATTGAAGTGCCGAGTAAAAGCGTACCTATAAAAACCATACCTGTTGCTGTGTAGTCAGATATTTTACAGATGGCCTTAGATTCCCAGAAGCAAACCCGCTGTATCAAGCTTATAGCTCCCGTATTCACAGAAGCAAATTAGTATACATTTAAATGGCGGGCACCTAAATTTCATGTATGAATATGACGATCGAGAGTCAAACCGTTGCAGAACGTTCCCACCCCTCTAGAGGGTCGCGCGGCTAAGTCAGTTGCCTCGCCCATCCTGTTATTCGGATAGTAATCCCGGTACTCCAGAAATAAATCTGCTGTACACTATTGGCAACGGACACCTTCATTCACGGTTTACATACTAAAGCAGCCGTCAAGCCGTTGTAGAACATCACCTATTGGTGCTTCGTTAAACTTCTGACAGAACGCTTTGCACTCCGAAAAATTAACCCGCTGTTTCGAGAGCGTGACAGGGTGTTCAGACGAACGAATTAGAATACCTTTTAGTGACGGGCACATTAGCTCCATGTATGAATTAGAATTTCGATGGATAAACCGTTTCAGAACGTTTCCACCTTTTTCAATAATCGCACAGCTAAGTCAATAGCTTCACCTATCCTGTGATTCCGAGAGACAAATCAGGTACCCGAAAGTAAATCCGCTGAAGACTATTGGCAATAGACTCACTAATTCTCGGTATGAACATTAAAGCAGAGCTGCACTCCATTGAGTACGTTACCAATTGGTATAAAGTAATTCTTTTTACGAATACCCTACCTTCTGCGAACACAACCTCGCTGTAGCGAGTGTCCTGCACAATATTCTCGGAAGCATATAAACAGACATATCAGCAGAGGGACATCACATTTTCATGTATACATGTAAACACCGAGAGTCAAGCGTTCGACAAGTTTAGTACCTTCTTTGGAAGTCGTACGGCTAACACAATAGCGACGCCTATAGTGTGATTCCGAGAGTCAATCCAGATTTTCGGGATTAAGACCCCTGAACTGTATTGGCAATGGTCACCTTAATTCACGGAATAGACATTAAAGTGCAGAGTCGAACCGTTTCAGAGCAATACAAATTGATATCTGACGCCTCGACGGGGGACAGTTTTAGCTAGGACGTTTGTAGTTGCGCGCCCGTACGGTCTTGATGATGACCTCGGTCCACAAGGCCGCGGGGAGTGGATCGCGCTGCGATGACGGCAGGGTGAGTCCTAACTATGGCGCATGCCGCGGCGAAAACGAAAAAGGCGGTGTTCTAGTTGCGCGTGGAGCGTGCAATACGACGTGAACGGATTGTTCGAGCCTATCGCCGGTACACTCGAAACCGTCGCAGAAGAAGTTCGTCAACAAGTAATGGGGAAAACACGCTGCAGAAGGAATTACGTAGGGACAGCGGATCGCTGCGGCATGCCATCGCAGGAGCCAGGGCAAGGTGGTGAGAAAATCTGCTGAGGAAGATCCACGTTGACTACTGGGGACGACAATACCGACCGGTCCTTGGGTGGCTACGGGGATGGACGCCAAGGCTCACGGAGAGCATGGATTCCGACTTCGTGCGGCGAGTAGTCGTCAAACTCTTCCCAGCAGCGTCGATGACTACGAGGAAAACATCGATAGTTCCATCGGAGGACTGGAAAGCCTGAACGGACGATCTTCTGGTCACCAGTAAGTAGCTGGGCCTGGCGGCTGGAAAGCTGGGGCTGAGTAGGACTGCGCCCGGACTCGATGGAATTCCGGAATTCCCGATTGAAGTAGCACCTCTCGGGCGTCGGTGCGGACCTCGACAACAGACAGATCGGTTTTCGACGAGGTCCGTTCACCATTGACGCCGTCAAGCGCGTCGGGTGCATGCCAGAGGCAGTCGTCCACAGCTGTTGTGTGATGTTGTCTGTGAGCCCGGACATCGCCATTGCCTTCAATGCCCTGCACTGAACCGCCGTCATGGTGAAGTAATAGAATCACAAGCTGCCGGCATTCCTGGCGTCGGTGATCCGAGGCTACCTGACCGAGAGGAATATCGAGAACCAGGGGCGGTACGACCGCGTCGTGAGGATTGTGCAATGCGATCTCTGGCCGATTCTGTGGAAGATGGCGTACGACGATGTACTGAGAGGCTTGCTCCATTCCGGCGACGGTATTACATGCAACGCCTATAACACGCTGGCGACAGCTGGCGGAGTAGAGTGGGAGAGGAGGGCGCGGCTGGATGAGCTGGGAGTCGCCTGCGTTGTGAAGAGGGTACGTCATCTGGGACTCAGGATCTCGCCGAAGAAGACGGCGGCATTGTGGTTCCAGGCCGGAACTCGCAGTGGACCATCCCAGGAAAAGGTCCGTGTGGAAAATGCCCGAATCGTGGTTAAAGGACGAATGAAGTACATGGGCCTCACGCTGAAAAGTGGGTGCCGCTTGGAACAGCTCTTCGGGGCGCTGGCACCACGACTAGAGGAAGCGACGGGGGGGGGGCTGGGACAACTGCTGCCGAACACCTGGGGACTGGTCGAAAGAATGCGGTGCTTACACTCTGGGGTGATCAACTCCATGACTGTGTACGGAGCTCGATTGCACTGCTCGGAGCCCCATGGCTCTATTCGGAGCCCCATTCTGGGCGGAGGACATGATGGCCGGCAAGAAGTGCTGCGTCAGACTTGCAAGCGACCACCCGGGGCTGGACACCAAGATATTGCGAAGAATCCTCACTCTACCTTGTGATGCTTCCACGACGCTGGCGGGTTTGCTTCCGCTGAATCACCTGGCGGCCATTCCACCGATTGGAAAGAGCAACGAGAAGGATTTTAGGATTTTTAGGCCCTGCAGTTATTACGCTGCCAGGTTTCATTTATGTAAATTACGAGGCGCGATGTAGGATACGTCTAACATGTTTCTTTGTTTCGCTATAGTTATAATATTCTCGCTATCCAAGATCGGCACGGTGAAGATTACATAGAATTTTTCCTATAATCGTTTCAAGAATACCAGACGAGAATGAAACTCTAGCGAAATTGCGAAACGGGTCGGAAAGTGGTACGGGATAAAATGTTAATCCAAGGGTTGGCTATTAAAATTCTACTGTGAAGAGTCTAAGACAGCACCCGAGTAATTAAATAATGGCCCGTATCAATCTTTCCATTATAAAAATTTCGTGCGATGACGATGCATTCTTGATCGTAGTGTATAATATAGTGAATGTGCAAATGAGTTGAGACGCGATCGTTACCAATTTCTTTAAAAGCAGAACATCAACCCCCGGTTTATCGCAAACTATGGAATTTTAAATATTTACACAAAAAATTTACACATTTTCGTCATATCCGCGCCAATGTGAGATCGCCGAATAGAATTTCGTGGTAAACAATTCAGTATCCTCGGAAAATTGTACTCAACGTTATCGAAAAGAAGCGTGATACATTTGTACTGACGGAGCATGTATTATTACCGTTGACTCCGGAATTCAGACACGAAGTATTAAAGTTCCAAAATTTTCGCGTCTGCTCGTTGAATCTGTGATGGGATGCATTCTCGCGATCAGCATACCGCAGCACAAATAGACTGATTTGCGCGATATGAAGTAGGCCAATTGACAAACACATGTTCGTGTGTCGACAGTTTACTATAAGAATATCCATAACACCTGAACTTCGTAATATGACTCTGATCGATCATTGTTATTACACCTGCTCTGCAGCCTATGCAGCAAACGCGGCGCCAAGGCAACGGAACAGAAAGAATACAAAACACGCGTCACTTTCCTTCCAGTCCGTTTTTCATCGACAAACTTTGTCCCGCTGATAACCCATTTGTCCATTTGTATCTGCTCTAACTTCAGCGGTAATTTCGCTGGCTGATTGCCTGAGAACGCGGGACGGAATTAATAGCATGAAAATGAAGAATGAAGCGGAAGTATGCAGGAATGGCACGTTTAAAAGAACCCCCGCCGCCGCCTCGTAAAGTCATTGCAGCGTATGTAGAAGTTATTCGTGAAACCATGAAACCAGGTACAACTCATCCTGGCTGCAGTCTGCAGGATCAAGGACGACTAAAGTTCCTCCGACTTTATAACGCTTAGTGCGACGAGGATAACAATTTCCGCGATCAACGCGGTCCTCTCCAGTCTTGCCTTGCATTTTCATCGAAAGCCGGACGATTTACCGAGACCAAATGCGCCATTTGCATTCGATCACATTGTTTGGAGTGTGTTTTAAACGATTTCTGCGAGATTTGATATCGTCATGCTGATTTCCGTGTTATCTGCAATTCCACGTGAATTTCAAGTGGCGAGTTTTCAAGGAGAATCATCGACAAGGTGTTATAAAATATCTGAATGTATATCCCATGATTGGTCAATTCTAATGATTATCGCGACGAGCTGGCAAAGGCACAGATACAAAGTAATAATTGATGTCAATTCAAAGTGCAGTTAAATCTGTTCCATGAAATGAAATGAAACCTACCCTTAACTCTTACCCGAAGGAAAATGGATATGTATCAATTGGTAGAACAGACTGCTTATTATTTTTTTATATTATCGCCATAACTGCGGTAGTAAACCGCGGAATAATTTGCCAAACAACAATAAAGACCCACCGCGTGCTACCACAGCTCTGCATATCCAACCATGAACCACCATGTCCGAGATTGCCCCGTACGGGGGGGGGGGGATGACGTGGCACTCGCAATTCCGGCCTTTCCTCTGAAGACGGTATCCTGCTAGAGGCTCCTCTGGATTGCGAGTACTGTATAGCTCATAGCTTGGCTTCGCTTGTCAAAAATGAGCTCATTACATTAACACCAAATTTACAAAATAAAATCTATTCCGAAAAATACTGAAATACATCTTTGACCAAGGATTCCAATTACCAGGTTTCACCACGTGGAGGAGGCAACGCAAACGAGACCCGAACCTAAAAAGAAATAGAAAAATATAACACAAAACATAATACATAACGTACTAGAATATATAATAGAATATAAATCAGAAATTAAATTTCAATATAATTAACGAAATATGAATTATAATACGTAGTACATATAAATGATAGGAGCACAAATTGTTACATATTTGATATTTAATAGTATATAACTTTTTCATTACGACACGCGAGCTGCCTCATTTTGCGGTTTAAGTGTCGTAAAACTAGTGGAAAATGGGCCCGAGCTGCCTTTTATTGTCATATGAAATAAGATATGAATTTTTTAATACATTACGTGAGCTGTCTCTTATGGCGCTTTATGTCTCGTAAGAAGAGCATTGTATTTTTCGTCATCATCATTTTTTAATGTTACATCAAATAGCAATAATGTTCTAATACCTGACCGCGATATATCGAATTTCAGAATAATGAAGCATCGTAGTAAGCATAGTGACAAAAATAGGGATCGAAATATTTTCAACATAGGCTCTAATTCGCGATGGAAAAGATAGTCCAAGTCTGATCCAATGAATAAATCACAGAAATATATGTATATATGTATATGTCATGAGTGCTAATGTACACTAGTACATTAGCACTACCAGACACTATGTAAAATACGATAGTCATAAGACACATGCAGTACAAACCGTACCGTTTCGGACCATTCGTCCCACGACATGATGGGTAACCAGTGCAATCGTAAACATGCGACTCACCGATCGTTGACCTCTTCTTCGTATCAAAGCAGCTCTGAGTTGGTCTTGGCGTGGGCGTCAAGCGGTCCTCCTCTTGGAATCTTTTTTTCTTTTCCAACACTTTCACAGCGCACTCGCGATGCCGCGTATACTTCCACACTTACTTCAACCGGTACCGAGTAAAAAATTTACGCATACAATCCTTCGAACGTGTACGATTTAGTAATGGTGTGGTTTTAATTTAATGCAGCAGTTAGAAAAATATCTGACGTCCACTAGCCCGAAGGAAATTAATGATATAAGACGTAAAGTATTTATTCAGGTAGTAAAGAAATAATCACAATTAAAAATAGAATGAATTATTAAAAGAATGGTTGTAACACTAAAAATAAATAAATGAAATAAAATCTGAAGTGTTAAACATAAATAATTAAATTAAAAATATTATTATATGTGATTAATAGATAAAATAATTTAAAAATTGTTCAAAGTGGATAATAAATAAATAAATTTAAAAAAATTATTAAGTGTGATTAATAAATAAAATAATTAACAAATAGTTAAATGCGAATAAGGAATTTATAAATTTCCGAAAATGTTAGAAGCGAATATTATGTAAATGAATTTCAATGATTATGAAACATGCGTAATAAATAAAATATTTAACAAATTGTTAAAAACGAATAAGAAATGAACTGATTCAAACGGCAACTAAATGTTAGTAGTAAACAGAATATTTAGAGAGTTGTTAAAAGCGAATTATACATAAATAAATTTTTAAAATTGCTAAAATCGAGAAATAAATAATTTAGCTGAGTAAATATTTAAAAGTGAAAGCGAAATAATTGTAGTAAATAAGTCATTAAAGAATCATTATAGCTGTATAAATTAGGTAAGTAGTTGAAGGAGGAAGGGAGAGGAATAAATTGAATGAAGTAATTAGAGACGAAAAATAATTAACTTTTTTAATTTGGGTAATTTAGGTCTGGATGTACGCGCTGCGACGTCCGTGGAAAGACTAACGTGGCCTTGCCGGGCGTGTCTACCCGGAACAGCGGTTAATCGGGATTGGAAGGGGGGGGGGGCATAAACCTGAACGTCGCGAGCTTAACCGATATTTCAAAGGCTCTAGAACTGTTCACAATAATTATTAAACAGTTTATTCATAAGTATAAGCTTCCTATCATCTAGAATAACAATATAGACAGTAACTGACATATTATATTTATTTCACGTGTCATTAGATTGTAACTTACATAGATATAAAACAACTCTCTAACGTTTAAAAAGAGGAATAGTGGGAATAAATAATATTCATCAGAAGGACCCCATATATCCCATGCCCATCAACCATCGTAAATTAAGTTAAAATTCTCGTACTTAACAAATGCCACGAATTAATTAACTTACGTTTAATATATATGTTCCGTTCATTTTTATTAGTACATTCATAAACTTCCTTTGAAATATGCTTAATGATGAAGTTCATAAGGCTGGTGTATTTAATTTTGTAAATATACCGATGATAAAATGATGAATTACGTGATAAACATAGCACTGACCGATTGTTTTCTATGGCGCAAGAAAAGTCTCTCCCAGTTTCACGAATTCGACATGGAATAGGAATTCAAGCATGAAAACAAACGGAATAAGCCGAAAACCGTAAATGTCGAATTATCGAATTACTTACCCATGCCAGTTTCAAGGCAATTACGATTTTCAAATTGTTTCAAATATACTTATGCATATTATGTTTAATGTCTGAACAACCTAAATTACAAGAAGATCCATATCAATCTATTCTCCCAAAATTAGCGAGTGAGAATTAACAACCTTACGATCGCAACCCAATCAGCTCGGATCACATGCTATATCATTCGTAATTGTATCTTCGGTATTGGTTATGTGTGACATAACTGTAGCGATACGATTAGAAATGATATGTGAAATAATGCCGATTGCCCAGGTCTCAAAACGTGATGGTGCTGGAAATGGAGATCCACCCTATTCACGTCCCATCCAACCTCCATCCGCATGATAATTTATTAAAATTTTTGAAAATTGTCCATTCGATGCAACATTACTATGTTTCATCTTCGACCGCTTTGCAAACGAACGGCAAAAAGGATTGAAGAATAATCGACGCGGAAAGATAAAACACAAAGTAAAAAGCACACTTCGCCCATTCTAGAATTATATTAAGCATTTAACTAGGTACATAACTCCGAGAGACATTATTTTGTTCCTCAATCAATATTTTACATTTTCATTTGTATAAGATGTTATGAAACTAATAAGCTCAAACAAGAAGTGGACCACATTTCGTTCCTGAAATAAGTGTTTACCTTTTCATGGGTATGAAAGCGTAGAATAATTGATAATAAAAAATGAAAAAATCCTACGCCACGTGAAATAAAATGTCTCGCTATGGTTTTAATTCATTTTCCTAACTTTATGTTATAATTCGTAATACTGCATAACCTGAAATATATATGAACTTAATTGCTAGAACGCATAACTACCATTATGAAAGTTAATCATAATAATGCTTGGATAAAATGTTATATTACTTAAATTCTAATGTACATATCATTGAAGTACATATCCCTGTTTTCATACAAACTCCTCACTTAAATACTAGAACATTCACGTACATATATATTACTTGAACGTAAATCATGTTTATAATTAAAAATACTCCGTACATATCTAAAAATCTTATTCGCTCTACCTATCAAATATCTAAAACGTTAATCGTACCTGTGTTGAAATCTAATTGTAGTAAAGAAAAAAGAGAGTATACTGTGTGCCTGCGATCCATCGGAGGTCCACAAGAATACCTGCAACAAATTAAGTTTAAAAACATTCCCTACATAAATCAAAATATAAATCGCACTGCTTATCAAATATCTAATGGTTTAACGCTTTACCAAATCAAGTATCATACTTACGATTTAAAGTGTTCCCTACCTAATTAAAAATCCAATTCGCTCTACCTGCCAAATACCTAAAAGGTTAGTTCTACCTATGTGAATATCTAATTGCAATAAAGAAAAGGAGAGTACCATGAGGCAGCTTCCCTCGGTGATCGATAAGAATACCTGAAATTGATTATACCATGATCCAACCTACATAAAAATCGATATTATAATGAAGAAGAAACAAGGTAATATCATGAAACTGCCATCCATGAATGGGCCATATGAGTACCTGATACAAGATTTGTAAGCGCTACCTATATAAGAAATGATATTCACTCCTGTACATGATAATATATGAGTATATACCCAGGAGGGGAGGGAGTATAACCTACCTATTAGGAATATAGCATTATTCACCCTACCCACATAAATAATTAAAAATTTATTTCCGAATCGTATCTATATATAAAATCGCAATCAAACAAGGAGAAAGGGTAAAATATATGACGATGATGAGATTTGCATCTCTTTTCGTCGTCTCCGAAGGTCTCACAATGTATCCTGAGTCATATGAAACTACAGAATAATTAGTAAAATTATACAAGATGTAATTAAATACAGTAATGAATATATGATTACAAATAAATAAATGAAACTCACACGACACTACCTTACAATCTATTTCCCTTTGTGTGTATTATTCCGCTTCTGGGCCCCTGATGAACTAGCATAATTTCAAATATTAGAAATGCTGTCAAATATAGCGATAGGTGCATTGTATACCTGAAACAGACTTATGCACTGGATGAGTAGAAAAAAGAAAAATTGTTATATTGGTAGCAGAAAGAGAATAAGTTATATTAAAAGCAACATTAACGATATTAGAACAAAATTTTTCCGTGACTTCAAATTAAAATGACCACACTTTACTGTAATTTATTTACAAAGAAAAGAAACATAGCAAGTAAGAGACAGCTATTTAGCCAGACATAAAGGAAATTTTACTTGTACGAAGATTTGAATTGCAAACACGAAACATTTTACTTGCAATACTTTTATTGAAAGTAAAATAAGTTTCGCGAATGAATTTTGTCCGATACAATGCAACTTCGGACATTCTTGAATTGATCAACAAAAAATAGAAGTTGCGCCGGTAAAAAAATTAATCTAGCTATAATCAGACTCCGTACTTCTGACTGTAAAATATGAATGCTGGCTGTCATTTCAAGTGAATGTATAGGCTAGAATATGTCATCATTTTGCAAGCATGATTGGAAAAAGTTTAATCATTTATGGAAGAAACAGATAGTATCGTAAACAGGCAAATAAATAAGTCAGCAGTGTTTTCATTTACAAACATTTCGGGAACAGATGGCCCTGAAACTCAAAACGCGATGGCAGCAAGATGGGCCGCCGAAATTAAAATTTTCACTCGATAAACGCGTGAACAAAGTGTGAGTGAAATATTCCATGTCTTGGAACTCTAATTTGCTAAATATATAACATAGAATATTCAAGAAACCAATCGCAAATAGTGCTTCATAATATTTGGAGTAAAAATGAATTTAATATTTTCAAGGAATTACTGACAAAAATATATTTATCCAAAAAAAAAAAAAAGAAAAAAAAAAAAGAGAAGTGAACAGACAACTCGCGTGAACATACGAAGATATATAATCACGAAACACAAACAAATACTACTTTATTGCACTCACATGAGAAAATACGCGACACTAATAGCGAAGAATGGCTGTCATGTTCAGGCTGCTGATATGTGACTCAGAAAGAGGACTCGATCCACAGCCCAGTAGAAGAATTTTGGGTGTTACGTATTCGCATCACAACTCGAAAAACGCGATCATACATCACGTAACGCTAACATTGAATGGAGGTGATAAAAAAATTCGCGATAAAGTTGAACGCAACGCTAATTTCCTGAAATGAATTTAATAAAATTTGTCGATTCTACATGTATAAGAAGCTACTTTAAAATCTCCCGATTAGTAAAAGTCGCAACTGTACAAACTAAATGCAAGGCAATCAAAATTCTATAGTATTTATTATTAGCCGATAATTCATACACAGGGGTACCAAAAGCAATCGCGATCTCATAATTCGCAAGGCTCAAACAAACGAGATCGTTACTCCTTCGTAACTCTAATTCAAACCGAACTCATTTGATCACAGCTCTAATTATATCGCGGTGGCTGTCTCCGTTGCAGCTCTAACTAAACTCCCGCAATCTTCGTCTCCACCACAACTATAACAAAAATTGCAAATTCTGGTCCCTTTCTCAACGCTAATTCAAACCGTGATCAATTGTTCGCAACGCTACATGAAGAGCAGCAATTTGCCATATCATGTTGACATACTGTTGAACATAGCCAGTAAACAAAATGCAACAACTACTGCTACTACTACCACCTCGTGACAGTTCGTCGGGCAGCCTCTGCTTTTCTCTTCGGGCGCCATGCCAGCTGAATCTAATATCTAGGCTCGAGGATATCGAATCGCAAACCAAAGAAGAGAAGTACAAGAAGTATAAATCGCGGAACAGATCGGATTGCACAAGGACGAGCAACGAACACAGCGATCGCTGTACCGCACATCTGCAAAACTTTCGAGCGGGTACACGTTTCGATTCGGGGGTCTGTCTTCGCGACCGCGGACCGCGATGGCTACCAAATTGTAGTCAAACTTGAAAATATCGATCAGTG
The DNA here is from genome assembly GCF_051020765.1 of Lasioglossum baleicum. Lineage (NCBI taxonomy): Eukaryota > Metazoa > Arthropoda > Insecta > Hymenoptera > Halictidae > Lasioglossum > Lasioglossum baleicum. The sequence continues at coordinate 360 of NW_027470650.1, read as the reverse complement.
ATGCCATTCACGTATGGGGAATCCCAAATGTGGCATCTACACCGTCGGCTACTCAAATTATATTTCCTGAAACAGATTGGACACGCGAAAACATTCCATCAGCCCAAAGTCATTGCCATCATGCCGGCGTTACCTATTTATAATTAACTCACATACCAGAATGTACTCCACCTTCCTACTTAGCCCCTGTATTTAAAAATGACAAAATCAGTCATTCAATCACGCACAGTCCACGGTTCTCAGACGAAACCCGGGTGCAAGGAACTACAATAGAGAAGCCGTCTGAGACACCGCCGACACCCAGGAGGGACACATTACGTTCATACTCTAAATTTTACGCACTATTCACTGAAATCGGGC
>NW_027470649.1:0-34673 GCF_051020765.1 Lasioglossum baleicum | reverse complement strand
AGCACGCGAAACAGCGATTCCGCACAGAAATACACTTCTGAAACGAAGAATCGTCGAATCTGACATAAGCTCGAATAAATCGTGATCGTGCATGCAGAATCGGAGTTTCTGTGCCAATTTCGCATATTTGCATGCAAACCCACTGATCCATCACGTGAAACAGGGATTCCGTACAGAAATACACTTCTGAAACTAAGAATCGTCGAATCTGACATAAGATCGAATAAATCGTGATCGTGCCTGCAGAATCGGAGTTTCTGCGCCAATTTCGCTTCGTTGCATGCAAATGCACGGATCTAGCACGCGAAACAGCGATTCCGCACAGAAATACACTTCTGAAACGAAGAATCGTCGAATCTGACATGAGCTCGAATAAATCGTGATCGTGCTTGCAGAATCGCAGTTTCTGTGCCAATTTCGCATATTTGCATGCAAATGCACTGATCTATCAGGCGAAACAGCGATTCCGCACAGAAATACACTTCTGAAACGAAGAATCGTCGAATCTGACATGAGCTCGAATAAATCGTGATCGTGCTTGCAGAATCGCAGTTTCTGTGCCAATTTCGCATATTTGCATGCAAATGCACTGATCTATCAGGCGAAACAGCGATTCCGCACAGAAATACACTTCTGAAACGAAGAATCGTCGAATCTGACATAAGCCCGAATAAATCGTGATCGTGCTTGCAGAATCGGGGTTTCTGCGCCAACTTCGCTTCGTTGCATGCAAATGAACTGATCTAGCACGCGAGACAGCGATTCCGCACAGAAATACACTTCTGAAACGAAGAATCGTCGAATCTGACATAAGCTCGAATAAATCGTGATCGTGCTTGCAGAATCGGAGTTTCTACGCCAATTTCGCTTCGTTGCATGCAAATGCACTGATCTAGCACGCGAAACAGAGATTCCGCACAGAAATGCACTTCTGAAACGAAGAATCGTCGAATCTGACATAAGCTCGAATAAATCTTGATCGTGCTTGCCGCATCGGAGTTTCTGTGCGAATTTTGCTTCGTTGCATGCAAATGCACTGATCTAGCACGGGAAACAGCGATTCCGCACAGAAATACACTTCTGAGACGAAGAATCGTCGAATCTGACATAAGCCCGAATGAATCGTGATCGTGCTTGGCGAATCGAAGTTTCTGTGCCATTTTCCCTTCGTTGCATGCAAATGAACTGATCCAGCACGCGGGACAGCGACTCCGCACAGAAATACACTTCTGAAACGAAGAATCGTCGAATCTGACATAAGGTCGAATAAATGGTGATCGTGGTTGCCGAATCGAAGTTTCTGTGCCAATTTCCCTTCGTTGCATGCAAATGAACTGATCTAGCACGCGAGACAGCGATTCCGCACAGAAATACACTTCTGAACCGAAGAATCGTCGAATCTGACATAAGATCGAATAAATCGTGATCGTGCTTGCAGAATCGCAGTTTCTGTGCCAATTTCGCATATTTGCATGCAAATGCACTGATCTATCAGGCGAAACAGCGATTCCGCACAGAAATACACTTCTGAAACGAAGAATCGTCGAATCTGACATGAGCTCGGATAAATCGTGATCGTGCTTGCCGCATCGGAGTTTCTGTACCAATTTCTCTTCGTTGCATGCAAATGCACTGATCTAGCACGCGAAATAGCGATTCCGCACAGAAATACCTTTCTGAAACGAAGAATCGTCGAATCTGACATAAGCTCGAATAAATCGTGATCGTGATTGCCGAATAGGAATTTCTGTGCCAATTTCTCTTCGTTGCATGCAAATGCACTGATCTAGCACGCGAAACAGCGATTCCGCATAGAAATACACTTCTGAAACGAAGAATCGTCGAATCTGACATAAGATCGAATGAATCGTGATCGTGTTTGCCCAATCGAAGTTTCTATACCAAATTCGCATATTTGCATGCAAACCCACTGATCCATCACGTGAAACAGGGATTCCGTACAGAAATGCACTTCTGAAACGAAGAATCGTCGAATCTGACATAAGGTCGAATAAATGGTGATCGTGGTTGCCGAATCGAAGTTTCTGTGCCAATTTCCCTTCGTTGCATGCAAATGAACTGATCTAGCACGCGAGACAGCGATTCCGCACAGAAATACACTTCTGAAACGAAGAATCGTCGAATCTGACATAAGCTCGAATAAATCGTGATCGTGCTTGCAGAATCGGAGTTTCTGCGCCAATTTCGCTTCGTTGCATGCAAATGCACTGATCTAGCACGCGAAACAGCGATTCCGCACAGGAATACACTTCTGAAACGAAGAATCGTCGAATCTGACATAAGCTCGAATAAATCGTGATCGTGCATGCAGAATCGGAGTTTCTGTGCCAATTTCGCATATTTGCATGCAAACCCACTGATCCATCACGTGAAACAGGGATTCCGCACAGAAATACACTTCTGAAACGAAGAATCGTCGAATCTGACATAAGGTCGAATAAATGGTGATCGTGGTTGCCGAATCGAAGTTTCTGTGCCAATTTCCCTTCGCTGCATGCAAATGAACTGATCTAGCACGCGAGACAGCGATTCCGCACAGAAATACACTTCTGAACCGAAGAATCGTCGAATCTGACATAAGATCGAATAAATCGTGATCGTGCTTGCAGAATCGGAGTTTCTGCGCCAATTTCGCTTCGTTGCATGCAAATGCACTGATCTAGCACGCGAAACAGCGATTCCGCACAGAAATACACTTCTGAAACGAAGAATCGTAGAATCTGACATAAGGTCGAATAAATGGTGATCGTGGTTGCCGAATCGAAGTTTCTGTGCCAATTTCCCTTCGTTGCATGCAAATGAACTGATCTAGCACGCGAGACAGCGATTCCGCACAGAAATACACTTCTGAAACGAAGAATCGTCGAATCTGACATAAGCTCGAATAAATCGTGATCGTGCTTGCAGAATCGGAGTTTCTGCGCCAATTTCGCTTCGTTGCATGCAAATGCACTGATCTAGCACGCGAAACAGCGATTCCGCACAGAAATACACTTCTGTAACGAAGAATCGTCGAATCTGACATAAGCTCGAATAAATCGTGATCGTGCTTGCCGCATCGGAGTTTCTGTACCAATTTCTCTTCGTTGCATGCAAATGCACTGATCTAGCACGCGAAATAGCGATTCCGCACAGAAATACCTTTCTGAAACGAAGAATCGTCGAATCTGACATAAGCTCGAATAAATCGTGATCGTGATTGCCGAATAGGAATTTCTGTGCCAATTTCTCTTCGTTGCATGCAAATGCACTGATCTAGCACGCGAAACAGCGATTCCGCATAGAAATACACTTCTGAAACGAAGAATCGTCGAATCTGACATAAGATCGAATGAATCGTGATCGTGTTTGCCCAATCGAAGTTTCTATACCAAATTCGCATATTTGCATGCAAACCCACTGATCCATCACGTGAAACAGGGATTCCGTACAGAAATGCAATTCTGAAACGAAGAATAGTCGAATCTGACATAAGCCCGAATGAATTGTGATCGTGCTTGGCGAATCGAAGTTTCTGTGCCAATTTCCCTTCGTTGCATGCAAATGAACTGATCTAGCACGCGAGACAGCGATTCCGCACAGAAATACACTTCTGAACCGAAGAATCGTCGAATCTGACATAAGATCGAATAAATCGTGATCGTGCTTGCAGAATCGGAGTTTCTGCGCCAATTTCGCTTCGTTGCATGCAAATGCACTGATCTAGCACGCGAAACAGCGATTCCGCACAGAAATACACTTCTGAAACGAAGAATCGTCGAATCTGACATAAGGTCGAATAAATGGTGATCGTGGTTGCCGAATCGAAGTTTCTGTGCCAATTTCCCTTCGTTGCATGCAAATGAACTGATCTAGCACGCGAGACAGCGATTCCGCACAGAAATACACTTCTGAAACGAAGAATCGTCGAATCTGACATAAGCTCGAATAAATCGTGATCGTGCTTGCAGAATCGGAGTTTCTGCGCCAATTTCGCTTCGTTGCATGCAAATGCACTGATCTAGCATGCGAAACAGCGATTCCGCACAGAAATACACTTCTGAAACGAAGAATCGTCGAATCTGACATGAGCTCGAATAAATCGTGATCGTGCTTGCAGAATCGGAGTTTCTACGCCAATTTCGCTTCGTTGCATGCAAATGCACTGATCTAGCACGCGAAACAGAGATTCCGCACAGAAATGCACTTCTGAAACGAAGAATCGTCGAATCTGACATAAGCTCGAATAAATCTTGATCGTGCTTGCCGCATCGGAGTTTCTGTGCGAATTTTGCTTCGTTGCATGCAAATGCACTGATCTAGCACGGGAAACAGCGATTCCGCACAGAAATACACTTCTGAGACGAAGAATCGTCGAATCTGACATAAGCCCGAATGAATCGTGATCGTGCTTGGCGAATCGAAGTTTCTGTGCCATTTTCCCTTCGTTGCATGCAAATGAACTGATCCAGCACGCGGGACAGCGATTCCGCACAGAAATACACTTCTGAAACGAAGAATCGTCGAATCTGACATAAGGTCGAATAAATGGTGATCGTGGTTGCCGAATCGAAGTTTCTGTGCCAATTTCCCTTCGTTGCATGCAAATGAACTGATCTAGCACGCGAGACAGCGATTCCGCACAGAAATACACTTCTGAACCGAAGAATCGTCGAATCTGACATAAGATCGAATAAATCGTGATCGTGCTTGCAGAATCGCAGTTTCTGTGCCAATTTCGCATATTTGCATGCAAATGCACTGATCTATCAGGCGAAACAGCGATTCCGCACAGAAATACACTTCTGAAACGAAGAATCGTCGAATCTGACATGAGCTCGGATAAATCGTGATCGTGCTTGCCGCATCGGAGTTTCTGTACCAATTTCTCTTCGTTGCATGCAAATGCACTGATCTAGCACGCGAAATAGCGATTCCGCACAGAAATACCTTTCTGAAACGAAGAATCGTCGAATCTGACATAAGCTCGAATAAATCGTGATCGTGATTGCCGAATAGGAATTTCTGTGCCAATTTCTCTTCGTTGCATGCAAATGCACTGATCTAGCACGCGAAACAGCGATTCCGCATAGAAATACACTTCTGAAACGAAGAATCGTCGAATCTGACATAAGATCGAATGAATCGTGATCGTGTTTGCCCAATCGAAGTTTCTATACCAAATTCGCATATTTGCATGCAAACCCACTGATCCATCACGTGAAACAGGGATTCCGTACAGAAATGCACTTCTGAAACGAAGAATCGTCGAATCTGACATAAGGTCGAATAAATGGTGATCGTGGTTGCCGAATCGAAGTTTCTGTGCCAATTTCCCTTCGTTGCATGCAAATGAACTGATATAGCACGCGAGACAGCGATTCCGCACAGAAATACACTTCTGAAACGAAGAATCGTCGAATCTGACATAAGCTCGAATAAATCGTGATCGTGCTTGCAGAATCGGAGTTTCTGCGCCAATTTCGCTTCGTTGCATGCAAATGCACTGATCTAGCACGCGAAACAGCGATTCCGCACAGAAATACACTTCTGAAACGAAGAATCGTCGAATCTGACATAAGCTCGAATAAATCGTGATCGTGCATGCAGAATCGGAGTTTCTGTGCCAATTTCGCATATTTGCATGCAAACCCACTGATCCATCACGTGAAACAGGGATTCCGTACAGAAATACACTTCTGAAACTAAGAATCGTCGAATCTGACATAAGATCGAATAAATCGTGATCGTGCCTGCAGAATCGGAGTTTCTGCGCCAATTTCGCTTCGTTGCATGCAAATGCACGGATCTAGCACGCGAAACAGCGATTCCGCACAGAAATACACTTCTGAAACGAAGAATCGTCGAATCTGACATGAGCTCGAATAAATCGTGATCGTGCTTGCAGAATCGCAGTTTCTGTGCCAATTTCGCATATTTGCATGCAAATGCACTGATCTATCAGGCGAAACAGCGATTCCGCACAGAAATACACTTCTGAAACGAAGAATCGTCGAATCTGACATGAGCTCGAATAACTCGTGATCGTGCTTGCAGAATCGCAGTTTCTGTGCCAATTTCGCATATTTGCATGCAAATGCACTGATCTATCAGGCGAAACAGCGATTCCGCACAGAAATACACTTCTGAAACGAAGAATCGTCGAATCTGACATAAGCCCGAATAAATCGTGATCGTGCTTGCAGAATCGGGGTTTCTGCGCCAACTTCGCTTCGTTGCATGCAAATGCACTGATCTAGCACGCGAGACAGCGATTCCGCACAGAAATACACTTCTGAAACGAAGAATCGTCGAATCTGACATAAGCTCGAATAAATCGTGATCGTGCTTGCAGAATCGGAGTTTCTACGCCAATTTCGCTTCGTTGCATGCAAATGCACTGATCTAGCACGCGAAACAGAGATTCCGCACAGAAATGCACTTCTGAAACGAAGAATCGTCGAATCTGACATAAGCTCGAATAAATCTTGATCGTGCTTGCCGCATCGGAGTTTCTGTGCGAATTTTGCTTCGTTGCATGCAAATGCACTGATCTAGCACGGGAAACAGCGATTCCGCACAGAAATACACTTCTGAGACGAAGAATCGTCGAATCTGACATAAGCCCGAATGAATCGTGATCGTGCTTGGCGAATAGAAGTTTCTGTGCCATTTTCCCTTCGTTGCATGCAAATGAACTGATCCAGCACGCGGGACAGCGACTCCGCACAGAAATACACTTCTGAAACGAAGAATCGTCGAATCTGACATAAGGTCGAATAAATGGTGATCGTGGTTGCCGAATCGAAGTTTCTGTGCCAATTTCCCTTCGTTGCATGCAAATGAACTGATCTAGCACGCGAGACAGCGATTCCGCACAGAAATACACTTCTGAACCGAAGAATCGTCGAATCTGACATAAGATCGAATAAATCGTGATCGTGCTTGCAGAATCGCAGTTTCTGTGCCAATTTCGCATATTTGCATGCAAATGCACTGATCTATCAGGCGAAACAGCGATTCCGCACAGAAATACACTTCTGAAACGAAGAATCGTCGAATCTGACATGAGCTCGGATAAATCGTGATCGTGCTTGCCGCATCGGAGTTTCTGTACCAATTTCTCTTCGTTGCATGCAAATGCACTGATCTAGCACGCGAAATAGCGATTCCGCACAGAAATACCTTTCTGAAACGAAGAATCGTCGAATCTGACATAAGCTCGAATAAATCGTGATCGTGATTGCCGAATAGGAATTTCTGTGCCAATTTCTCTTCGTTGCATGCAAATGCACTGATCTAGCACGCGAAACAGCGATTCCGCATAGAAATACACTTCTGAAACGAAGAATCGTCGAATCTGACATAAGATCGAATGAATCGTGATCGTGTTTGCCCAATCGAAGTTTCTATACCAAATTCGCATATTTGCATGCAAACCCACTGATCCATCACGTGAAACAGGGATTCCGTACAGAAATGCACTTCTGAAACGAAGAATCGTCGAATCTGACATAAGGTCGAATAAATGGTGATCGTGGTTGCCGAATCGAAGTTTCTGTGCCAATTTCCCTTCGTTGCATGCAAATGAACTGGTCTAGCACGCGAGACAGCGATTCCGCACAGAAATACACTTCTGAAACGAAGAATCGTCGAATCTGACATAAGCTCGAATAAATCGTGATCGTGCTTGCAGAATCGGAGTTTCTGCGCCAATTTCGCTTCGTTGCATGCAAATGCACTGATCTAGCACGCGAAACAGCGATTCCGCACAGAAATACACTTCTGAAACGAAGAATCGTCGAATCTGACATAAGCTCGAATAAATCGTGATCGTGCATGCAGAATCGGAGTTTCTGTGCCAATTTCGCATATTTGCATGCAAACCCACTGATCCATCACGTGAAACAGGGATTCCGCACAGAAATACACTTCTGAAACGAAGAATCGTCGAATCTGACATAAGGTCGAATAAATGGTGATCGTGGTTGCCGAATCGAAGTTTCTGTGCCAATTTCCCTTCGCTGCATGCAAATGAACTGATCTAGCACGCGAGACAGCGATTCCGCACAGAAATACACTTCTGAACCGAAGAATCGTCGAATCTGACATAAGATCGAATAAATCGTGATCGTGCTTGCAGAATCGGAGTTTCTGCGCCAATTTCGCTTCGTTGCATGCAAATGCACTGATCTAGCACGCGAAACAGCGATTCCGCACAGAAATACACTTCTGAAACGAAGAATCGTCGAATCTGACATAAGGTCGAATAAATGGTGATCGTGGTTGCCGAATCGAAGTTTCTGTGCCAATTTCCCTTCGTTGCATGCAAATGAACTGATCTAGCACGCGAGACAGCGATTCCGCACAGAAATACACTTCTGAAACGAAGAATCGTCGAATCTGACATAAGCTCGAATAAATCGTGATCGTGCTTGCAGAATCGGAGTTTCTGCGCCAATTTCGCTTCGTTGCATGCAAATGCACTGATCTAGCACGCGAAACAGCGATTCCGCACAGAAATACACTTCTGTAACGAAGAATCGTCGAATCTGACATAAGCTCCAATAAATCGTGATCGTGCTTGCCGCATCGGAGTTTCTGTACCAATTTCTCTTCGTTGCATGCAAATGCACTGATCTAGCACGCGAAATAGCGATTCCGCACAGAAATACCTTTCTGAAACGAAGAATCGTCGAATCTGACATAAGCTCGAATAAATCGTGATCGTGATTGCCGAATAGGAATTTCTGTGCCAATTTCTCTTCGTTGCATGCAAATGCACTGATCTAGCACGCGAAACAGCGATTCCGCATAGAAATACACTTCTGAAACGAAGAATCGTCGAATCTGACATAAGATCGAATGAATCGTGATCGTGTTTGCCCAATCGAAGTTTCTATACCAAATTCGCATATTTGCATGCAAACCCACTGATCCATCACGTGAAACAGGGATTCCGTACAGAAATGCAATTCTGAAATGAAGAATAGTCGAATCTGACATAAGCCCGAATGAATTGTGATCGTGCTTGGCGAATCGAAGTTTCTGTGCCAATTTCCCTTCGTTGCATGCAAATGAACTGATCTAGCACGCGAGACAGCGATTCCGCACAGAAATACACTTCTGAACCGAAGAATCGTCGAATCTGACATAAGATCGAATAAATCGTGATCGTGCTTGCAGAATCGGAGTTTCTGCGCCAATTTCGCTTCGTTGCATGCAAATGCACTGATCTAGCACGCGAAACAGCGATTCCGCACAGAAATACACTTCTGAAACGAAGAATCGTCGAATCTGACATAAGGTCGAATAAATGGTGATCGTGGTTGCCGAATCGAAGTTTCTGTGCCAATTTCCCTTCGTTGCATGCAAATGAACTGATCTAGCACGCGAGACAGCGATTCCGCACAGAAATACACTTCTGAAACGAAGAATCGTCGAATCTGACATAAGCTCGAATAAATCGTGATCGTGCTTGCAGAATCGGAGTTTCTGCGCCAATTTCGCTTCGTTGCATGCAAATGCACTGATCTAGCACGCGAAACAGCGATTCCGCACAGAAATGCACTTCTGAAACGAAGAATCGTCGAATCTGACATAAGCTCGAATAAATCGTGATCGTGCATGCAGAATCGGAGTTTCTGTGCCAATTTCGCATATTTGCATGCAAACCCACTGATCCATCACGTGAAACAGGGATTCCGTACAGAAATACACTTCTGAAACGAAGAATCGTCGAATCTGACATAAGATCGAATAAATCGTGATCGTGCCTGCAGAATCGGAGTTTCTGCGCCAATTTCGCTTCGTTGCATGCAAATGCACGGATCTAGCACGCGAAACAGCGATTCCGCACAGAAATACACTTCTGAAACGAAGAATCGTCGAATCTGACATGAGCTCGAATAAATCGTGATCGTGCTTGCAGAATCGCAGTTTCTGTGCCAATTTCGCATATTTGCATGCAAATGCACTGATCTATCAGGCGAAACATCGATTCCGCACAGAAATACACTTCTGAAACGAAGAATCGTCGAATCTGACATGAGCTCGAATAAATCGTGATCGTGCTTGCAGAATCGCAGTTTCTGTGCCAATTTCGCATATTTGCATGCAAATGCACTGATCTATCAGGCGAAACAGCGATTCCGCACAGAAATACACTTCTGAAACGAAGAATCGTCGAATCTGACATAAGCCCGAATAAATCGTGATCGTGCTTGCAGAATCGGGGTTTCTGCGCCAACTTCGCTTCGTTGCATGCAAATGCACTGATCTAGCACGCGAGACAGCGATTCCGCACAGAAATACACTTCTGAAACGAAGAATCGTCGAATCTGACATAAGCTCGAATAAATCGTGATCGTGCTTGCAGAATCGGAGTTTCTACGCCAATTTCGCTTCGTTGCATGCAAATGCACTGATCTAGCACGCGAAACAGAGATTCCGCACAGAAATGCACTTCTGAAACGAAGAATCGTCGAATCTGACATAAGCTCGAATAAATCTTGATCGTGCTTGCCGCATCGGAGTTTCTGTGCGAATTTTGCTTCGTTGCATGCAAATGCACTTATCTAGCACGCGAAACAGCGATTCCGCACAGAAATACACTTCTGAAACGAAGAATCGTCGAATCTGACATAAGATCGAATAAATCGTGATCGTGCCTGCAGAATCGGAGTTTCTGCGCCAATTTCGCTTCGTTGCATGCAAATGCACGGATCTAGCACGCGAAACAGCGATTCCGCACAGAAATACACTTCTGAAACGAAGAATCGTCGAATCTGACATGAGCTCGAATAAATCGTGATCGTGCTTGGCGAATCGAAGTTTCTGTGCTATTTTCCCTTCGTTGCATGCAAATGAACTGATCCAGCACGCGAGACAGCGATTCCGCACAGAAATACACTTCTGAAACGAAGAATCGTCGAATCTGACATAAGGTCGAATAAATGGTGATCGTGGTTGCCGAATCGAAGTTTCTGTGCCAATTTCCCTTCGTTGCATGCAAATGAACTGATCTAGCACGCGAGACAGCGATTCCGCACAGAAATACACTTCTGAACCGAAGAATCGTCGAATCTGACATGAGCTCGAATAAATCGTGATCGTGCTTGCAGAATCGCAGTTTCTGTGCCAATTTCGCATATTTGCATGCAAATGCACTGATCTATCAGGCGAAACAGCGATTCCGCACAGAAATACACTTCTGAAACGAAGAATCGTCGAATCTGACATAAGCCCGAATAAATCGTGATCGTGCTTGCAGAATCGGGGTTTCTGCGCCAACTTCGCTTCGTTGCATGCAAATGCACTGATCTAGCACGCGAGACAGAGATTCCGCACAGAAATGCACTTCTGAAACGAAGAATCGTCGAATCTGACATAAGCTCGAATAAATCTTGATCGTGCTTGCCGCATCGGAGTTTCTGTGCGAATTTTGCTTCGTTGCATGCAAATGAACTGATCTAGCACGCGAAACAGCGATGCCGCACAGAAATACACTTCTGAGACGAAGAATCGTCGAATCTGACATAAGCCCGAATGAATCGTGATCGTGCTTGGCGAATCGAAGTTTCTGTGCCATTTTCCCTTCGTTGCATGCAAATGAACTGATCCAGCACGCGAGACAGCGATTCCGCACAGAAATACACTTCTGAAACGAAGAATCGTCGAATCTGACATAAGGTCGAATAAATGGTGATCGTGGTTGCCGAATCGAAGTTTCTGTGCCAATTTCCCTTCGTTGCATGCAAATGAACTGATCTAGCACGCGAGACAGCGATTCCGCACAGAAATACACTTCTGAACCGAAGAATCGTCGAATCTGACATAAGATCGAATAAATCGTGATCGTGCTTGCAGAATCGCAGTTTCTGTGCCAATTTCGCATATTTGCATGCAAACCCACTGATCCATCACGTGAAACAGGGATTCCGTACAGAAATGCACTTCTGAAACGAAGAATCGTCGAATCTGACATAAGGTCGAATAAATGGTGATCGTGGTTGCCGAATCAAAGTTTCTGTGCCAATTTCCCTTCGTTGCATGCAAATGAACTGATCTAGCACGCGAGACAGCGATTCCGCACAGAAATACACTTCTGAAACGAAGAATCGTCGAATCTGACATAAGCTCGAATAAATCGTGATCGTGCTTGCAGAATCGGAGTTTCTGCGCCAATTTCGCTTCGTTGCATGCAAATGCACTGATCTAGCACGCGAAACAGCGATTCCGCACAGAAATGCACTTCTGAAACGAAGAATCGTCGAATCTGACATGAGCTCGAATAAATCGTGATCGTGCTTGCAGAATCGCAGTTTCTGTGCCAATTTCGCATATTTGCATGCAAATGCACTGATCTATCAGGCGAAACATCGATTCCGCACAGAAATACACTTCTGAAACGAAGAATCGTCGAATCTGACATGAGCTCGAATAAATCGTGATCGTGCTTGCAGAATCGCAGTTTCTGTGCCAATTTCGCATATTTGCATGCAAATGCACTGATCTATCAGGCGAAACAGCGATTCCGCACAGAAATACACTTCTGAAACGAAGAATCGTCGAATCTGACATAAGCCCGAATAAATCGTGATCGTGCTTGCAGAATCGGGGTTTCTGCGCCAACTTCGCTTCGTTGCATGCAAATGCACTGATCTAGCACGCGAGACAGCGATTCCGCACAGAAATACACTTCTGAAACGAAGAATCGTCGAATCTGACATAAGCTCGAATAAATCGTGATCGTGCTTGCAGAATCGGAGTTTCTACGCCAATTTCGCTTCGTTGCATGCAAATGCACTGATCTAGCACGCGAAACAGAGATTCCGCACAGAAATGCACTTCTGAAACGAAGAATCGTCGAATCTGACATAAGCTCGAATAAATCTTGATCGTGCTTGCCGCATCGGAGTTTCTGTGCGAATTTTGCTTCGTTGCATGCAAATGCACTTATCTAGCACGCGAAACAGCGATTCCGCACAGAAATACACTTCTGAAACGAAGAATCGTCGAATCTGACATAAGATCGAATAAATCGTGATCGTGCCTGCAGAATCGGAGTTTCTGCGCCAATTTCGCTTCGTTGCATGCAAATGCACGGATCTAGCACGCGAAACAGCGATTCCGCACAGAAATACACTTCTGAAACGAAGAATCGTCGAATCTGACATGAGCTCGAATAAATCGTGATCGTGCTTGGCGAATCGAAGTTTCTGTGCTATTTTCCCTTCGTTGCATGCAAATGAACTGATCCAGCACGCGAGACAGCGATTCCGCACAGAAATACACTTCTGAAACGAAGAATCGTCGAATCTGACATAAGGTCGAATAAATGGTGATCGTGGTTGCCGAATCGAAGTTTCTGTGCCAATTTCCCTTCGTTGCATGCAAATGAACTGATCTAGCACGCGAGACAGCGATTCCGCACAGAAATACACTTCTGAACCGAAGAATCGTCGAATCTGACATGAGCTCGAATAAATCGTGATCGTGCTTGCAGAATCGCAGTTTCTGTGCCAATTTCGCATATTTGCATGCAAATGCACTGATCTATCAGGCGAAACAGCGATTCCGCACAGAAATACACTTCTGAAACGAAGAATCGTCGAATCTGACATAAGCCCGAATAAATCGTGATCGTGCTTGCAGAATCGGGGTTTCTGCGCCAACTTCGCTTCGTTGCATGCAAATGCACTGATCTAGCACGCGAGACAGAGATTCCGCACAGAAATGCACTTCTGAAACGAAGAATCGTCGAATCTGACATAAGCTCGAATAAATCTTGATCGTGCTTGCCGCATCGGAGTTTCTGTGCGAATTTTGCTTCGTTGCATGCAAATGAACTGATCTAGCACGCGAAACAGCGATGCCGCACAGAAATACACTTCTGAGACGAAGAATCGTCGAATCTGACATAAGCCCGAATGAATCGTGATCGTGCTTGGCGAATCGAAGTTTCTGTGCCATTTTCCCTTCGTTGCATGCAAATGAACTGATCCAGCACGCGAGACAGCGATTCCGCACAGAAATACACTTCTGAAACGAAGAATCGTCGAATCTGACATAAGGTCGAATAAATGGTGATCGTGGTTGCCGAATCGAAGTTTCTGTGCCAATTTCCCTTCGTTGCATGCAAATGAACTGATCTAGCACGCGAGACAGCGATTCCGCACAGAAATACACTTCTGAACCGAAGAATCGTCGAATCTGACATAAGATCGAATAAATCGTGATCGTGCTTGCAGAATCGCAGTTTCTGTGCCAATTTCGCATATTTGCATGCAAACCCACTGATCCATCACGTGAAACAGGGATTCCGTACAGAAATGCACTTCTGAAACGAAGAATCGTCGAATCTGACATAAGGTCGAATAAATGGTGATCGTGGTTGCCGAATCAAAGTTTCTGTGCCAATTTCCCTTCGTTGCATGCAAATGAACTGATCTAGCACGCGAGACAGCGATTCCGCACAGAAATACACTTCTGAAACGAAGAATCGTCGAATCTGACATAAGCTCGAATAAATCGTGATCGTGCTTGCAGAATCGGAGTTTCTGCGCCAATTTCGCTTCGTTGCATGCAAATGCACTGATCTAGCACGCGAAACAGCGATTCCGCACAGAAATACACTTCTGAAACGAAGAATCGTCGAATCTGACATAAGCTCGAATAAATCGTGATCGTGCATGCAGAATCGGAGTTTCTGTGCCAATTTCGCATATTTGCATGCAAACCCACTGATCCATCACGTGAAACAGGGATTCCGTACAGAAATACACTTCTGAAACGAAGAATCGTCGAATCTGACATAAGATCGAATAAATCGTGACCGTGCCTGCAGAATCGGAGTTTCTGCGCCAATTTCGCTTCGTTGCATGCAAATGCACGGATCTAGCACGCGAAACAGCGATTCCGCACAGAAATACACTTCTGTAACGAAGAATCGTCGAATCTGACATAAGCTCGAATAAATCGTGATCGTGCTTGCCGCATCGGAGTTTCTGTACCAATTTCTCTTCGTTGCATGCAAATGCACTGATCTAGCACGCGAAATAGCGATTCCGCACAGAAATACCTTTCTGAAACGAAGAATCGTCGAATCTGACATAAGCTCGAATAAATCGTGATCGTGATTGCCGAATAGGAATTTCTGTGCCAATTTCTCCTCGTTGCATGCAAATGCACTGATCTAGCACGCGAAACAGCGATTCCGCATAGAAATACACTTCTGAAACGAAGAATCGTCGAATCTGACATAAGATCGAATGAATCGTGATCGTGTTTGCCCAATCGAAGTTTCTATACCAAATTCGCATATTTGCATGCAAACCCACTGATCCATCACGTGAAACAGGGATTCCGTACAGAAATGCAATTCTGAAACGAAGAATAGTCGAATCTGACATAAGCCCGAATGAATTGTGATCGTGCTTGGCGAATCGAAGTTTCTGTGCCAATTTCCCTTCGTTGCATGCAAATGAACTGATCTAGCACGCGAGACAGCGATTCCGCACAGAAATACACTTCTGAACCGAAGAATCGTCGAATCTGACATAAGATCGAATAAATCGTGATCGTGCTTGCAGAATCGGAGTTTCTGCGCCAATTTCGCTTCGTTGCATGCAAATGCACTGATCTAGCACGCGAAACAGCGATTCCGCACAGAAATACACTTCTGAAACGAAGAATCGTCGAATCTGACATAAGGTCGAATAAATGGTGATCGTGGTTGCCGAATCGAAGTTTCTGTGCCAATTTCCCTTCGTTGCATGCAAATGAACTGATCTAGCACGCGAGACAGCGATTCCGCACAGAAATACACTTCTGAAACGAAGAATCGTCGAATCTGACATAAGCTCGAATAAATCGTGATCGTGCTTGCAGAATCGGAGTTTCTGCGCCAATTTCGCTTCGTTGCATGCAAATGCACTGATCTAGCATGCGAAACAGCGATTCCGCACAGAAATACACTTCTGAAACGAAGAATCGTCGAATCTGACATGAGCTCGAATAAATCGTGATCGTGCTTGCAGAATCGGAGTTTCTACGCCAATTTCGCTTCGTTGCATGCAAATGCACTGATCTAGCACGCGAAACAGAGATTCCGCACAGAAATGCACTTCTGAAACGAAGAATCGTCGAATCTGACATAAGCTCGAATAAATCTTGATCGTGCTTGCCGCATCGGAGTTTCTGTGCGAATTTTGCTTCGTTGCATGCAAATGCACTGATCTAGCACGGGAAACAGCGATTCCGCACAGAAATACACTTCTGAGACGAAGAATCGTCGAATCTGACATAAGCCCGAATGAATCGTGATCGTGCTTGGCGAATCGAAGTTTCTGTGCCATTTTCCCTTCGTTGCATGCAAATGAACTGATCCAGCACGCGGGACAGCGATTCCGCACAGAAATACACTTCTGAAACGAAGAATCGTCGAATCTGACATAAGGTCGAATAAATGGTGATCGTGGTTGCCGAATCGAAGTTTCTGTGCCAATTTCCCTTCGTTGCATGCAAATGAACTGATCTAGCACGCGAAACAGCGATTCCGCACAGAAATACACTTCTGAAACGAAGAATCGTCGAATCTGACATGAGCTCGAATAAATCGTGATCGTGCTTGCAGAATCGCAGTTTCTGTGCCAATTTCGCATATTTGCATGCAAATGCACTGATCTATCAGGCGAAACAGCGATTCCGCACAGAAATACACTTCTGAAACGAAGAATCGTCGAATCTGACATAAGCCCGAATAAATCGTGATCGTGCTTGCAGAATCGGGGTTTCTGCGCCAACTTCGCTTCGTTGCATGCAAATGAACTGATCTAGCACGCGAGACAGCGATTCCGCACAGAAATACACTTCTGAAACGAAGAATCGTCGAATCTGACATAAGCTCGAATAAATCGTGATCGTGCTTGCAGAATCGGAGTTTCTACGCCAATTTCGCTGCGTTGCATGCAAATGCACTGATCTAGCACGCGAAACAGAGATTCCGCACAGAAATGCACTTCTGAAACGAAGAATCGTCGAATCTGACATAAGCTCGAATAAATCTTGACCGTGCTTGCCGCATCGGAGTTTCTGTGCGAATTTTGCTTCGTTGCATGCAAATGCACTGATCTAGCACGGGAAACAGCGATTCCGCACAGAAATACACTTCTGAGACGAAGAATCGTCGAATCTGACATAAGCCCGAATGAATCGTGATCGTGCTTGGCGAATAGAAGTTTCTGTGCCATTTTCCCTTCGTTGCATGCAAATGAACTGATCCAGCACGCGGGACAGCGACTCCGCACAGAAATACACTTCTGAAACGAAGAATCGTCGAATCTGACATAAGGTCGAATAAATGGTGATCGTGGTTGCCGAATCGAAGTTTCTGTGCCAATTTCCCTTCGTTGCATGCAAATGAACTGATCTAGCACGCGAGACAGCGATTCCGCACAGAAATACACTTCTGAACCGAAGAATCGTCGAATCTGACATAAGATCGAATAAATCGTGATCGTGCTTGCAGAATCGCAGTTTCTGTGCCAATTTCGCATATTTGCATGCAAATGCACTGATCTATCAGGCGAAACAGCGATTCCGCACAGAAATACACTTCTGAAACGAAGAATCGTCGAATCTGACATGAGCTCGGATAAATCGTGATCGTGCTTGCCGCATCGGAGTTTCTGTACCAATTTCTCTTCGTTGCATGCAAATGCACTGATCTAGCACGCGAAATAGCGATTCCGCACAGAAATACCTTTCTGAAACGAAGAATCGTCGAATCTGACATAAGCTCGAATAAATCGTGATCGTGATTGCCGAATAGGAATTTCTGTGCCAATTTCTCTTCGTTGCATGCAAATGCACTGATCTAGCACGCGAAACAGCGATTCCGCATAGAAATACACTTCTGAAACGAAGAATCGTCGAATCTGACATAAGATCGAATGAATCGTGATCGTGTTTGCCCAATCGAAGTTTCTATACCAAATTCGCATATTTGCATGCAAACCCACTGATCCATCACGTGAAACAGGGATTCCGTACAGAAATGCACTTCTGAAACGAAGAATCGTCGAATCTGACATAAGGTCGAATAAATGGTGATCGTGGTTGCCGAATCGAAGTTTCTGTGCCAATTTCCCTTCGTTGCATGCAAATGAACTGATCTAGCACGCGAGACAGCGATTCCGCACAGAAATACACTTCTGAAACGAAGAATCGTCGAATCTGACATAAGCTCGAATAAATCGTGATCGTGCTTGCAGAATCGGAGTTTCTGCGCCAATTTCGCTTCGTTGCATGCAAATGCACTGATCTAGCACGCGAAACAGCGATTCCGCACAGAAATACACTTCTGAAACGAAGAATCGTCGAATCTGACATAAGCTCGAATAAATCGTGATCGTGCATGCAGAATCGGAGTTTCTGTGCCAATTTCGCATATTTGCATGCAAACCCACTGATCCATCACGTGAAACAGGGATTCCGTACAGAAATACACTTCTGAAACTAAGAATCGTCGAATCTGACATAAGATCGAATAAATCGTGATCGTGCCTGCAGAATCGGAGTTTCTGCGCCAATTCCGCTTCGTTGCATGCAAATGCACGGATCTAGCACGCGAAACAGCGATTCCGCACAGAAATACACTTCTGAAACGAAGAATCGTCGAATCTGACATGAGCTCGAATAAATCGTGATCGTGCTTGCAGAATCGCAGTTTCTGTGCCAATTTCGCATATTTGCATGCAAATGCACTGATCTATCAGGCGAAACAGCGATTCCGCACAGAAATACACTTCTGAAACGAAGAATCGTCGAATCTGACATGAGCTCGAATAAATCGTGATCGTGCTTGCAGAATCGCAGTTTCTGTGCCAATTTCGCATATTTGCATGCAAATGCACTGATCTATCAGGCGAAACAGCGATTCCGCACAGAAATACACTTCTGAAACGAAGAATCGTCGAATCTGACATAAGCCCGAATAAATCGTGATCGTGCTTGCAGAATCGGGGTTTCTGCGCCAACTTCGCTTCGTTGCATGCAAATGAACTGATCTAGCACGCGAGACAGCGATTCCGCACAGAAATACACTTCTGAAACGAAGAATCGTCGAATCTGACATAAGCTCGAATAAATCGTGATCGTGCTTGCAGAATCGGAGTTTCTACGCCAATTTCGCTGCGTTGCATGCAAATGCACTGATCTAGCACGCGAAACAGAGATTCCGCACAGAAATGCACTTCTGAAACGAAGAATCGTCGAATCTGACATAAGCTCGAATAAATCTTGACCGTGCTTGCCGCATCGGAGTTTCTGTGCGAATTTTGCTTCGTTGCATGCAAATGCACTGATCTAGCACGGGAAACAGCGATTCCGCACAGAAATACACTTCTGAGACGAAGAATCGTCGAATCTGACATAAGCCCGAATGAATCGTGATCGTGCTTGGCGAATAGAAGTTTCTGTGCCATTTTCCCTTCGTTGCATGCAAATGAACTGATCCAGCACGCGGGACAGCGACTCCGCACAGAAATACACTTCTGAAACGAAGAATCGTCGAATCTGACATAAGGTCGAATAAATGGTGATCGTGGTTGCCGAATCGAAGTTTCTGTGCCAATTTCCCTTCGTTGCATGCAAATGAACTGATCTAGCACGCGAGACAGCGATTCCGCACAGAAATACACTTCTGAACCGAAGAATCGTCGAATCTGACATAAGATCGAATAAATCGTGATCGTGCTTGCAGAATCGCAGTTTCTGTGCCAATTTCGCATATTTGCATGCAAATGCACTGATCTATCAGGCGAAACAGCGATTCCGCACAGAAATACACTTCTGAAACGAAGAATCGTCGAATCTGACATGAGCTCGGATAAATCGTGATCGTGCTTGCCGCATCGGAGTTTCTGTACCAATTTCTCTTCGTTGCATGCAAATGCACTGATCTAGCACGCGAAATAGCGATTCCGCACAGAAATACCTTTCTGAAACGAAGAATCGTCGAATCTGACATAAGCTCGAATAAATCGTGATCGTGATTGCCGAATAGGAATTTCTGTGCCAATTTCTCTTCGTTGCATGCAAATGCACTGATCTAGCACGCGAAACAGCGATTCCGCATAGAAATACACTTCTGAAACGAAGAATCGTCGAATCTGACATAAGATCGAATGAATCGTGATCGTGTTTGCCCAATCGAAGTTTCTATACCAAATTCGCATATTTGCATGCAAACCCACTGATCCATCACGTGAAACAGGGATTCCGTACAGAAATGCACTTCTGAAACGAAGAATCGTCGAATCTGACATAAGGTCGAATAAATGGTGATCGTGGTTGCCGAATCGAAGTTTCTGTGCCAATTTCCCTTCGTTGCATGCAAATGAACTGGTCTAGCACGCGAGACAGCGATTCCGCACAGAAATACACTTCTGAAACGAAGAATCGTCGAATCTGACATAAGCTCGAATAAATCGTGATCGTGCTTGCAGAATCGGAGTTTCTGCGCCAATTTCGCTTCGTTGCATGCAAATGCACTGATCTAGCACGCGAAACAGCGATTCCGCACAGAAATACACTTCTGAAACGAAGAATCGTCGAATCTGACATAAGCTCGAATAAATCGTGATCGTGCATGCAGAATCGGAGTTTCTGTGCCAATTTCGCATATTTGCATGCAAACCCACTGATCCATCACGTGAAACAGGGATTCCGCACAGAAATACACTTCTGAAACGAAGAATCGTCGAATCTGACATAAGGTCGAATAAATGGTGATCGTGGTTGCCGAATCGAAGTTTCTGTGCCAATTTCCCTTCGCTGCATGCAAATGAACTGATCTAGCACGCGAGACAGCGATTCCGCACAGAAATACACTTCTGAACCGAAGAATCGTCGAATCTGACATAAGATCGAATAAATCGTGATCGTGCTTGCAGAATCGGAGTTTCTGCGCCAATTTCGCTTCGTTGCATGCAAATGCACTGATCTAGCACGCGAAACAGCGATTCCGCACAGAAATACACTTCTGAAACGAAGAATCGTCGAATCTGACATAAGGTCGAATAAATGGTGATCGTGGTTGCCGAATCGAAGTTTCTGTGCCAATTTCCCTTCGTTGCATGCAAATGAACTGATCTAGCACGCGAGACAGCGATTCCGCACAGAAATACACTTCTGAAACGAAGAATCGTCGAATCTGACATAAGCTCGAATAAATCGTGATCGTGCTTGCAGAATCGGAGTTTCTGCGCCAATTTCGCTTCGTTGCATGCAAATGCACTGATCTAGCACGCGAAACAGCGATTCCGCACAGAAATACACTTCTGTAACGAAGAATCGTCGAATCTGACATAAGCTCCAATAAATCGTGATCGTGCTTGCCGCATCGGAGTTTCTGTACCAATTTCTCTTCGTTGCATGCAAATGCACTGATCTAGCATGCGAAATAGCGATTCCGCACAGAAATACCTTTCTGAAACGAAGAATCGTCGAATCTGACATAAGCTCGAATAAATCGTGATCGTGATTGCCGAATAGGAATTTCTGTGCCAATTTCTCTTCGTTGCATGCAAATGCACTGATCTAGCACGCGAAACAGCGATTCCGCATAGAAATACACTTCTGAAACGAAGAATCGTCGAATCTGACATAAGATCGAATGAATCGTGATCGTGTTTGCCCAATCGAAGTTTCTATACCATATTCGCATATTTGCATGCAAACCCACTGATCCATCACGTGAAACAGGGATTCCGTACAGAAATGCAATTCTGAAATGAAGAATAGTCGAATCTGACATAAGCCCGAATGAATTGTGATCGTGCTTGGCGAATCGAAGTTTCTGTGCCAATTTCCCTTCGTTGCATGCAAATGAACTGATCTAGCACGCGAGACAGCGATTCCGCACAGAAATACACTTCTGAACCGAAGAATCGTCGAATCTGACATAAGATCGAATAAATCGTGATCGTGCTTGCAGAATCGGAGTTTCTGCGCCAATTTCGCTTCGTTGCATGCAAATGCACTGATCTAGCACGCGAAACAGCGATTCCGCACAGAAATACACTTCTGAAACGAAGAATCGTCGAATCTGACATAAGGTCGAATAAATGGTGATCGTGGTTGCCGAATCGAAGTTTCTGTGCCAATTTCCCTTCGTTGCATGCAAATGAACTGATCTAGCACGCGATTCCGCACAGAAATACACTTCTGAAACGAAGAATCGTCGAATCTGACATAAGCTCGAATAAATCGTGATCGTGCTTGCAGAATCGGAGTTTCTGCGCCAATTTCGCTTCGTTGCATGCAAATGCACTGATCTAGCACGCGAAACAGCGATTCCGCACAGAAATGCACTTCTGAAACGAAGAATCGTCGAATCTGACATAAGCTCGAATAAATCGTGATCGTGCATGCAGAATCGGAGTTTCTGTGCCAATTTCGCATATTTGCATGCAAACCCACTGATCCATCACGTGAAACAGGGATTCCGTACAGAAATACACTTCTGAAACGAAGAATCGTCGAATCTGACATAAGATCGAATAAATCGTGATCGTGCCTGCAGAATCGGAGTTTCTGCGCCAATTTCGCTTCGTTGCATGCAAATGCACGGATCTAGCACGCGAAACAGCGATTCCGCACAGAAATACACTTCTGAAACGAAGAATCGTCGAATCTGACATGAGCTCGAATAAATCGTGATCGTGCTTGCAGAATCGCAGTTTCTGTGCCAATTTCGCATATTTGCATGCAAATGCACTGATCTATCAGGCGAAACATCGATTCGGCACAGAAATACACTTCTGAAACGAAGAATCGTCGAATCTGACATGAGCTCGAATAAATCGTGATCGTGCTTGCAGAATCGCAGTTTCTGTGCCAATTTCGCATATTTGCATGCAAATGCACTGATCTATCAGGCGAAACAGCGATTCCGCACAGAAATACACTTCTGAAACGAAGAATCGTCGAATCTGACATAAGCCCGAATAAATCGTGATCGTGCTTGCAGAATCGGGGTTTCTGCGCCAACTTCGCTTCGTTGCATGCAAATGCACTGATCTAGCACGCGAGACAGCGATTCCGCACAGAAATACACTTCTGAAACGAAGAATCGTCGAATCTGACATAAGCTCGAATAAATCGTGATCGTGCTTGCAGAATCGGAGTTTCTACGCCAATTTCGCTTCGTTGCATGCAAATGCACTGATCTAGCACGCGAAACAGAGATTCCGCACAGAAATGCACTTCTGAAACGAAGAATCGTCGAATCTGACATAAGCTCGAATAAATCTTGATCGTGCTTGCCGCATCGGAGTTTCTGTGCGAATTTTGCTTCGTTGCATGCAAATGCACTTATCTAGCACGCGAAACAGCGATTCCGCACAGAAATACACTTCTGAGACGAAGAATCGTCGAATCTGACATAAGCCCGAATGAATCGTGATCGTGCTTGGCGAATCGAAGTTTCTGTGCTATTTTCCCTTCGTTGCATGCAAATGAACTGATCCAGCACGCGAGACAGCGATTCCGCACAGAAATACACTTCTGAAACGAAGAATCGTCGAATCTGACATAAGGTCGAATAAATGGTGATCGTGGTTGCCGAATCGAAGTTTCTGTGCCAATTTCCCTTCGTTGCATGCAAATGAACTGATCTAGCACGCGAGACAGCGATTCCGCACAGAAATACACTTCTGAACCGAAGAATCGTCGAATCTGACATGAGCTCGAATAAATCGTGATCGTGCTTGCAGAATCGCAGTTTCTGTGCCAATTTCGCATATTTGCATGCAAATGCACTGATCTATCAGGCGAAACAGCGATTCCGCACAGAAATACACTTCTGAAACGAAGAATCGTCGAATCTGACATAAGCCCGAATAAATCGTGATCGTGCTTGCAGAATCGGGGTTTCTGCGCCAACTTCGCTTCGTTGCATGCAAATGCACTGATCTAGCACGCGAGACAGAGATTCCGCACAGAAATGCACTTCTGAAACGAAGAATCGTCGAATCTGACATAAGCTCGAATAAATCTTGATCGTGCTTGCCGCATCGGAGTTTCTGTGCGAATTTTGATTCGTTGCATGCAAATGAACTGATCTAGCACGCGAAACAGCGATGCCGCACAGAAATACACTTCTGAGACGAAGAATCGTCGAATCTGACATAAGCCCGAATGAATCGTGATCGTGCTTGGCGAATCGAAGTTTCTGTGCCATTTTCCCTTCGTTGCATGCAAATGAACTGATCCAGCACGCGAGACAGCGATTCCGCACAGAAATACACTTCTGAAACGAAGAATCGTCGAATCTGACATAAGGTCGAATAAATGGTGATCGTGGTTGCCGAATCGAAGTTTCTGTGCCAATTTCCCTTCGTTGCATGCAAATGAACTGATCTAGCACGCGAGACAGCGATTCCGCACAGAAATACACTTCTGAACCGAAGAATCGTCGAATCTGACATAAGATCGAATAAATCGTGATCGTGCTTGCAGAATCGCAGTTTCTGTGCCAATTTCGCATATTTGCATGCAAACCCACTGATCCATCACGTGAAACAGGGATTCCGTACAGAAATGCACTTCTGAAACGAAGAATCGTCGAATCTGACATAAGGTCGAATAAATGGTGATCGTGGTTGCCGAATCAAAGTTTCTGTGCCAATTTCCCTTCGTTGCATGCAAATGAACTGATCTAGCACGCGAGACAGCGATTCCGCACAGAAATACACTTCTGAAACGAAGAATCGTCGAATCTGACATAAGCTCGAATAAATCGTGATCGTGCTTGCAGAATCGGAGTTTCTGCGCCAATTTCGCTTCGTTGCATGCAAATGCACTGATCTAGCACGCGAAACAGCGATTCCGCACAGAAATACACTTCTGAAACGAAGAATCGTCGAATCTGACATAAGCTCGAATAAATCGTGATCGTGCATGCAGAATCGGAGTTTCTGTGCCAATTTCGCATATTTGCATGCAAACCCACTGATCCATCACGTGAAACAGGGATTCCGTACAGAAATACACTTCTGAAACGAAGAATCGTCGAATCTGACATAAGATCGAATAAATCGTGACCGTGCCTGCAGAATCGGAGTTTCTGCGCCAATTTCGCTTCGTTGCATGCAAATGCACGGATCTAGCACGCGAAACAGCGATTCCGCACAGAAATACACTTCTGAAACGAAGAATCGTCGAATCTGACATGAGCTCGAATAAATCGTGATCGTGCTTGCAGAATCGCAGTTTCTGTGCCAATTTCGCATATTTGCATGCAAATGCACTGATCTATCAGGCGAAACAGCGATTCCGCACAGAAATACACTTCTGAAACGAAGAATCGTCGAATCTGACATGAGCTCGAATAAATCGTGATCGTGCTTGCAGAATCGCAGTTTCTGTGCCAATTTCGCATATTTGCATGCAAATGCACTGATCTATCAGGCGAAACAGCGATTCCGCACAGAAATACACTTCTGAAACGAAGAATCGTCGAATCTGACATAAGCCCGAATAAATCGTGATCGTGCTTGCAGAATCGGGGTTTCTGCGCCAACTTCGCTTCGTTGCATGCAAGTGCACTGATCTAGCACGCGAGACAGCGATTCCGCACAGAAATACACTTCTGAAACGAAGAATCGTCGAATCTGACATAAGCTCGAATAAATCGTGATCGTGCTTGCAGAATCGGAGTTTCTACGCCAATTTCGCTTCGTTGCATGCAAATGCACTGATCTAGCACGCGAAACAGCGATTCCGCACAGAAATACACTTCTGAAACGAAGAATCGTCGAATCTGACATAAGGTCGAATAAATGGTGATCGTGGTTGCCGAATCGAAGTTTCTGTGCCAATTTCCCTTCGTTGCATGCAAATGAACTGATCTAGCACGCGAGACAGCGATTCCGCACAGAAATACACTTCTGAAACGAAGAATCGTCGAATCTGACATAAGCTCGAATAAATCGTGATCGTGCTTGCAGAATCGGAGTTTCTGCGCCAATTTCGCTTCGTTGCATGCAAATGCACTGATCTAGCACGCGAAACAGCGATTCCGCACAGAAATGCACTTCTGAAACGAAGAATCGTCGAATCTGACATAAGCTCGAATAAATCGTGATCGTGCATGCAGAATCGGAGTTTCTGTGCCAATTTCGCATATTTGCATGCAAACCCACTGATCCATCACGTGAAACAGGTATTCCGTACAGAAATACACTTCTGAAACGAAGAATCGTCGAATCTGACATAAGATCGAATAAATCGTGATCGTGCCTGCAGAATCGGAGTTTCTGCGCCAATTTCGCTTCGTTGCATGCAAATGCACGGATCTAGCACGCGAAACAGCGATTCCGCACAGAAATACACTTCTGAAACGAAGAATCGTCGAATCTGACATGAGCTCGAATAAATCGTGATCGTGCTTGCAGAATCGCAGTTTCTGCGCCAACTTCGCTTCGTTGCATGCAAGTGCACTGATCTAGCACGCGAGACAGCGATTCCGCACAGAAATACACTTCTGAAACGAAGAATCGTCGAATCTGACATAAGCTCGAATAAATCGTGATCGTGCTTGCAGAATCGGAGTTTCTACGCCAATTTCGCTTCGTTGCATGCAAATGCACTGATCTAGCACGCGAAACAGCGATTCCGCACAGAAATACACTTCTGAAACGAAGAATCGTCGAATCTGACATAAGGTCGAATAAATGGTGATCGTGGTTGCCGAATCGAAGTTTCTGTGCCAATTTCCCTTCGTTGCATGCAAATGAACTGATCTAGCACGCGAGACAGCGATTCCGCACAGAAATACACTTCTGAAACGAAGAATCGTCGAATCTGACATAAGCTCGAATAAATCGTGATCGTGCTTGCAGAATCGGAGTTTCTGCGCCAATTTCGCTTCGTTGCATGCAAATGCACTGATCTAGCACGCGAAACAGCGATTCCGCACAGAAATGCACTTCTGAAACGAAGAATCGTCGAATCTGACATAAGCTCGAATAAATCGTGATCGTGCATGCAGAATCGGAGTTTCTGTGCCAATTTCGCATATTTGCATGCAAACCCACTGATCCATCACGTGAAACAGGTATTCCGTACAGAAATACACTTCTGAAACGAAGAATCGTCGAATCTGACATAAGATCGAATAAATCGTGATCGTGCCTGCAGAATCGGAGTTTCTGCGCCAATTTCGCTTCGTTGCATGCAAATGCACGGATCTAGCACGCGAAACAGCGATTCCGCACAGAAATACACTTCTGAAACGAAGAATCGTCGAATCTGACATGAGCTCGAATAAATCGTGATCGTGCTTGCAGAATCGCAGTTTCTGTGCCAATTTCGCATATTTGCATGCAAATGCACTGATCTATCAGGCGAAACATCGATTCCGCACAGAAATACACTTCTGAAACGAAGAATCGTCGAATCTGACATGAGCTCGAATAAATCGTGATCGTGCTTGCAGAATCGCAGTTTCTGTGCCAATTTCGCATATTTGCATGCAAATGCACTGATCTATCAGGCGAAACAGCGATTCCGCACAGAAATACACTTCTGAAACGAAGAATCGTCGAATCTGACATAAGCCCGAATAAATCGTGATCGTGCTTGCAGAATCGGGGTTTCTGCGCCAACTTCGCTTCGTTGCATGCAAATGCACTGATCTAGCACGCGAGACAGCGATTCCGCACAGAAATACACTTCTGAAACGAAGAATCGTCGAATCTGACATAAGCTCGAATAAATCGTGATCGTGCTTGCAGAATCGGAGTTTCTACGCCAATTTCGCTTCGTTGCATGCAAATGCACTGATCTAGCACGCGAAACAGAGATTCCGCACAGAAATGCACTTCTGAAACGAAGAATCGTCGAATCTGACATAAGCTCGAATAAATCTTGATCGTGCTTGCCGCATCGGAGTTTCTGTGCGAATTTTGCTTCGTTGCATGCAAATGCACTTATCTAGCACGCGAAACAGCGATTCCGCACAGAAATACACTTCTGAGACGAAGAATCGTCGAATCTGACATAAGCCCGAATGAATCGTGATCGTGCTTGGCGAATCGAAGTTTCTGTGCTATTTTCCCTTCGTTGCATGCAAATGAACTGATCCAGCACGCGAGACAGCGATTCCGCACAGAAATACACTTCTGAAACGAAGAATCGTCGAATCTGACATAAGGTCGAATAAATGGTGATCGTGGTTGCCGAATCGAAGTTTCTGTGCCAATTTCCCTTCGTTGCATGCAAATGAACTGATCTAGCACGCGAGACAGCGATTCCGCACAGAAATACACTTCTGAACCGAAGAATCGTCGAATCTGACATGAGCTCGAATAAATCGTGATCGTGCTTGCAGAATCGCAGTTTCTGTGCCAATTTCGCATATTTGCATGCAAATGCACTGATCTATCAGGCGAAACAGCGATTCCGCACAGAAATACACTTCTGAAACGAAGAATCGTCGAATCTGACATAAGCCCGAATAAATCGTGATCGTGCTTGCAGAATCGGGGTTTCTGCGCCAACTTCGCTTCGTTGCATGCAAATGCACTGATCTAGCACGCGAGACAGAGATTCCGCACAGAAATGCACTTCTGAAACGAAGAATCGTCGAATCTGACATAAGCTCGAATAAATCTTGATCGTGCTTGCCGCATCGGAGTTTCTGTGCGAATTTTGCTTCGTTGCATGCAAATGAACTGATCTAGCACGCGAAACAGCGATGCCGCACAGAAATACACTTCTGAGACGAAGAATCGTCGAATCTGACATAAGCCCGAATGAATCGTGATCGTGCTTGGCGAATCGAAGTTTCTGTGCCATTTTCCCTTCGTTGCATGCAAATGAACTGATCCAGCACGCGAGACAGCGATTCCGCACAGAAATACACTTCTGAAACGAAGAATCGTCGAATCTGACATAAGGTCGAATAAATGGTGATCGTGGTTGCCGAATCGAAGTTTCTGTGCCAATTTCCCTTCGTTGCATGCAAATGAACTGATCTAGCACGCGAGACAGCGATTCCGCACAGAAATACACTTCTGAACCGAAGAATCGTCGAATCTGACATAAGATCGAATAAATCGTGATCGTGCTTGCAGAATCGCAGTTTCTGTGCCAATTTCGCATATTTGCATGCAAACCCACTGATCCATCACGTGAAACAGGGATTCCGTACAGAAATGCACTTCTGAAACGAAGAATCGTCGAATCTGACATAAGGTCGAATAAATGGTGATCGTGGTTGCCGAATCAAAGTTTCTGTGCCAATTTCCCTTCGTTGCATGCAAATGAACTGATCTAGCACGCGAGACAGCGATTCCGCACAGAAATACACTTCTGAAACGAAGAATCGTCGAATCTGACATAAGCTCGAATAAATCGTGATCGTGCTTGCAGAATCGGAGTTTCTGCGCCAATTTCGCTTCGTTGCATGCAAATGCACTGATCTAGCACGCGAAACAGCGATTCCGCACAGAAATACACTTCTGAAACGAAGAATCGTCGAATCTGACATAAGCTCGAATAAATCGTGATCGTGCATGCAGAATCGGAGTTTCTGTGCCAATTTCGCATATTTGCATGCAAACCCACTGATCCATCACGTGAAACAGGGATTCCGTACAGAAATACACTTCTGAAACGAAGAATCGTCGAATCTGACATAAGATCGAATAAATCGTGACCGTGCCTGCAGAATCGGAGTTTCTGCGCCAATTTCGCTTCGTTGCATGCAAATGCACGGATCTAGCACGCGAAACAGCGATTCCGCACAGAAATACACTTCTGAAACGAAGAATCGTCGAATCTGACATGAGCTCGAATAAATCGTGATCGTGCTTGCAGAATCGCAGTTTCTGTGCCAATTTCGCATATTTGCATGCAAATGCACTGATCTATCAGGCGAAACAGCGGTTCCGCACAGAAATACACTTCTGAAACGAAGAATCGTCGAATCTGACATGAGCTCGAATAAATCGTGATCGTGCTTGCAGAATTGCAGTTTCTGTGCCAATTTCGCATATTTGCATGCAAATGCACTGATCTATCAGGCGAAACAGCGATTCCGCACAGAAATACACTTCTGAAACGAAGAATCGTCGAATCTGACATAAGCCCGAATAAATCGTGATCGTGCTTGCAGTATCGGGGTTTCTGCGCCAACTTCGCTTCGTTGCATGCAAGTGCACTGATCTAGCACGCGAGACAGCGATTCCGCACAGAAATACACTTCTGAAACGAAGAATCGTCGAATCTGACATAAGCTCGAATAAATCGTGATCGTGCTTGCAGAATCGGAGTTTCTACGCCAATTTCGCTTCGTTGCATGCAAATGCACTGATCTAGCACGCGAAACAGAGATTCCGCACAGAAATGCACTTCTGAAACGAAGAATCGTCGAATCTGACATAAGCTCGAATAAATCTTGATCGTGCTTGCCGCATCGGAGTTTCTGTGCGAATTTTGCTTCGTTGCATGCAAATGCACTGATCTAGCACGCGAAACAGCGATTCCGCACAGAAATACACTTCTGAAACGAAGAATCGTCGAATCTGACATAAGCCCGAATGAATCGTGATCGTGCTTGGCGAATCGAAGTTTCTGTGCCATTTTCCCTTCGTTGCATGCAAATGAACTGATCCAGCACGCGAGACAGCGATTCCGCACAGAAATACACTTCTGAAACGAAGAATCGTCGAATCTGACATAAGGTCGAATAAATGGTGATCGTGGTTGCCGAATCGAAGTTTCTGTGCCAATTTCCCTTCGCTGCATGCAAATGAACTGATCTAGCACGCGAGACAGCGATTCCGCACAGAAATACACTTCTGAACCGAAGAATCGTCGAATCTGACATAAGATCGAATAAATCGTGATCGTGCTTGCAGAATCGGAGTTTCTGCGCCAATTTCGCTTCGTTGCATGCAAATGCACTGATCTAGCACGCGAAACAGCGATTCCGCACAGAAATACACTTCTGAAACGAAGAATCGTCGAATCTGACATAAGGTCGAATAAATGGTGATCGTGGTTGCCGAATCGAAGTTTCTGTGCCAATTTCCCTTCGTTGCATGCAAATGAACTGATCTAGCACGCGAGACAGCGATTCCGCACAGAAATACACTTCTGAAACGAAGAATCGTCGAATCTGACATAAGCTCGAATAAATCGTGATCGTGCTTGCAGAATCGGAGTTTCTGCGCCAATTTCGCTTCGTTGCATGCAAATGCACTGATCTAGCACGCGAAACAGCGATTCCGCACAGAAATACACTTCTGTAACGAAGAATCGTTGAATCTGACATAAGCTCCAATAAATCGTGATCGTGCTTGCCGCATCGGAGTTTCTGTACCAATTTCTCTTCGTTGCATGCAAATGCACTGATCTAGCACGCGAAATAGCGATTCCGCACAGAAATACCTTTCTGAAACGAAGAATCGTCGAATCTGACATAAGCTCGAATAAATCGTGATCGTGCTTGCAGAATCGGAGTTTCTGCGCCAATTTCGCTTCGTTGCATGCAAATGCACTGATCTAGCACGCGAAACAGCGATTCCGCACAGAAATACACTTCTGAAACGAAGAATCGTCGAATCTGACATAAGCTCGAATAAATCGTGATCGTGCATGCAGAATCGGAGTTTCTGTGCCAATTTCGCATATTTGCATGCAAACCCACTGATCCATCACGTGAAACAGGGATTCCGTACAGAAATACACTTCTGAAACGAAGAATCGTCGAATCTGACATAAGATCGAATAAATCGTGACCGTGCCTGCAGAATCGGAGTTTCTGCGCCAATTTCGCTTCGTTGCATGCAAATGCACGGATCTAGCACGCGAAACAGCGATTCCGCACAGAAATACACTTCTGAAACGAAGAATCGTCGAATCTGACATGAGCTCGAATAAATCGTGATCGTGCTTGCAGAATCGCAGTTTCTGTGCCAATTTCGCATATTTGCATGCAAATGCACTGATCTATCAGGCGAAACAGCGATTCCGCACAGAAATACACTTCTGAAACGAAGAATCGTCGAATCTGACATGAGCTCGAATAAATCGTGATCGTGCTTGCAGAATCGCAGTTTCTGTGCCAATTTCGCATATTTGCATGCAAATGCACTGATCTATCAGGCGAAACAGCGATTCCGCACAGAAATACACTCCTGAAACGAAGAATCGTCGAATCTGACATAAGGTCGAATAAATGGTGATCGTGGTTGCCGAATCGAAGTTTCTGTGCCAATTTCCCTTCGTTGCATGCAAATGAACTGATCTAGCACGCGAGACAGCGATTCCGCACAGAAATACACTTCTGAAACGAAGAATCGTCGAATCTGACATAAGCTCGAATAAATCGTGATCGTGCTTGCAGAATCGGAGTTTCTGCGCCAATTTCGCTTCGTTGCATGCAAATGCACTGATCTAGCACGCGAAACAGCGATTCCGCACAGAAATACACTTCTGTAACGAAGAATCGTTGAATCTGACATAAGCTCCAATAAATCGTGATCGTGCTTGCCGCATCGGAGTTTCTGTACCAATTTCTCTTCGTTGCATGCAAATGCACTGATCTAGCACGCGAAATAGCGATTCCGCACAGAAATACCTTTCTGAAACGAAGAATCGTCGAATCTGACATAAGCTCGAATAAATCGTGATCGTGATTGCCGAATAGGAATTTCTGTGCCAATTTCTCTTCGTTGCATGCAAATGCACTGATCTAGCACGCGAAACAGCGATTCCGCATAGAAATACACTTCTCAAACGAAGAATCGTCGAATCTGACATAAGATCGAATGAATCGTGATCGTGTTTGCCCAATCGAAGTTTCTATACCAAATTCGCATATTTGCATGCAAACCCACTGATCCATCACGTGAAACAGGGATTCCGTACAGAAATGCACTTCTGAAACGAAGAATAGTCGAATCTGACATAAGCCCGAATGAATTGTGATCGTGCTTGGCGAATCGAAGTTTCTGTGCCAATTTCCCTTCGTTGCATGCAAATGAACTGATCTAGCACGCGAGACAGCGATTCCGCACAGAAATACACTTCTGAACCGAAGAATCGTCGAATCTGACATAAGATCGAATAAATCGTGATCGTGCTTGCAGAATCGGAGTTTCTGCGCCAATTTCGCTTCGTTGCAGGCAAATGCACTGATCTAGCACGCGAAACAGCGATTCCGCACAGAAATACACTTCCGAAACGAAGAATCGTCGAATCTGACATAAGGTCGAATAAATGGTGATCGTGGTTGCCGAATCGAAGTTTCTGTGCCAATTTCCCTTCGTTGCATGCAAATGAACTGATCTAGCACGCGAGACAGCGATTCCGCACAGAAATACACTTCTGAAACGAAGAATCGTCGAATCTGACATAAGCTCGAATAAATCGTGATCGTGCTTGCAGAATCGGAGTTTCTGCGCCAATTTCGCTTCGTTGCATGCAAATGCACTGATCTAGCACGCGAAACAGCGATTCCGCACAGAAATGCACTTCTGAAACGAAGAATCGTCGAATCTGACATAAGCTCGAATAAATCGTGATCGTGCATGCAGAATCGGAGTTTCTGTGCCAATTTCGCATATTTGCATGCAAACCCACTGATCCATCACGTGAAACAGGGATTCCGTACAGAAATACACTTCTGAAACGAAGAATCGTCGAATCTGACATAAGATCGAATAAATCGTGATCGTGCCTGCAGAATCGGAGTTTCTGCGCCAATTTCGCTTCGTTGCATGCAAATGCACGGATCTAGCACGCGAAACAGCGATTCCGCACAGAAATACACTTCTGAAACGAAGAATCGTCGAATCTGACATAAGATCGAATAAATCGTGATCGTGCTTGCAGAATCGGAGTTTCTGCGCCAATTTCGCTTCGTTGCATGCAAATGCACTGATCTAGCACGCGAAACAGCGATTCCGCACAGAAATACACTTCTGAAACGAAGAATCGTCGAATCTGACATAAGGTCGAATAAATCGTGATCGTGCTTGCCGCATCGGAGTTTCTGTACCAATTTCTCTTCGTTGCATGCAAATGAACTGATCTAGCACGCGAGACAGCGATTCCGCACAGAAATACACTTCTGAACCGAAGAATCGTCGAATCTGACATAAGATCGAATAAATCGTGATCGTGCTTGCAGAATCGGAGTTTCTGCGCCAATTTCGCTTCGTTGCATGCAAATGCACTGATCTAGCACGCGAAACAGCGATTCCGCACAGAAATACACTTCTGAAACGAAGAATCGTCGAATCTGACATAAGGTCGAATAAATGGTGATCGTGGTTGCCGAATCGAAGTTTCTGTGCCAATTTCCCTTCGTTGCATGCAAATGAACTGATCTAGCACGCGACACAGCGATTCCGCACAGAAATACACTTCTGAAACGAAGAATCGTCGAATCTGACATAAGCTCGAATAAATCGTGATCGTGCTTGCAGAATCGGAGTTTCTGCGCCAATTTCGCTTCGTTGCATGCAAATGCACTGATCTAGCATGCGAAACAGCGATTCCGCACAGAAATACACTTCTGAAACGAAGAATCGTCGAATCTG
Source organism: Lasioglossum baleicum (assembly GCF_051020765.1). NCBI lineage: Eukaryota > Metazoa > Arthropoda > Insecta > Hymenoptera > Halictidae > Lasioglossum > Lasioglossum baleicum. Next base: position 51 of record NW_027470649.1, on the reverse strand, counting down.
ACATAAGCTCGAATAAATCGTGATCGTGCATGCAGAATCGGAGTTTCTGTG
>NW_027470648.1:0-34695 GCF_051020765.1 Lasioglossum baleicum | reverse complement strand
TTCGAATTTCATAGAAGGTGATAACGGTCCCGAACGGTTTGACCATCGATATTCTTCGTCATACATGAACTTAAGGTGCCCGTCATTGAAATGAGTACGAAGTTCTTTCTGTGAGCAAGAAGTTATACTCACGATAAAGCGGGTGACGTTCGTGGAAGATAACACCTTCGGTAAAACGTTTGGCTTTATACCAATAGATGACCTATTCAAACGGTTTGGCGCTCTACTTTAATATTCAAATTGAGAATTGAGGTGTCTATTACCAATACTGCTCGGAGTGTTTACTCCCAGAATACCTGTCAATACACTCGGAAGCAGGGGATATGTAAAGCGATTGACTTAGCTGTTCGAATATCATAGAAGGTGGTATCGGTCCAGAAAGGTTTGCCACTTCATCTTCTAATTCATACATAAAATTACCGCGCCTGTCACTGAATTGAATACCAATTTTTTGCTCTGAATACGATGTTATACTCTCCATGCAGCGGGTGCGGATCGCGGAAGTTTAGGTCTAAGGTAGAACGTTTGACATTATAGTCATTGGTATCGTTCTCAAACGGTGTGTCGCTCTGTTTTAATATTCGAATCGTGAATTAAGGCGCCAATTGCGAATACTGTTCAGCGGATTTACTCCTCGCATACCTGGTTTGACTTTCGGAATCACAGGATAGGATATGCTATTGACTTAGCCGTTCACCACTTATACATGGTAGTAACGGTAACGTCACGCTTGAGACCAGATCGTCATATTCAAACATGAAATTAAGGAGCCCGTCATTAAAATGTATAGCAATGCTTCCATCTGAACACGATGTTGCCCTCATGATGCAGCGGGTTAGTTATTCGGAAGGGAAGGTCTTCGGTACATCGTTTGACTTTCTACGAATTGGTAACGTTCTTATACGGTTTGACGCACTACCTTAACATCCAGACATTGAATTAAGGTGTCTAGATCTAATACCGTTAAGTGGATTTACTCCGGGGATACCTGGTTTGACTCTCGGAATCAGAGGATAGGTGAACCTATTGGCATAGACGTTGGATTCACAAATAAGGAGGTAACGTTACCGAACAGTTTGACACTCGACCATCAAAACCATTCGTGAAATTAAGAGGCCTGCCACTAACACATATACCAATTTGACTCTCAGAAAACGTGGTTATACTCTCGATACAGTGGGTTTGGTTTGCGAAAAGGAAGGCACTCGGCGCAAAGTGGACTCTCTACCAATAGGTAACCACCTACAACTGCTTGCTTCTGTACATTGCCAATACTATTGCCAATACAGTTCAGCGGACATAGTCCAGGAATTCCTAGTGTGACTCCCGGCATCACAGGATAGGTGGAGCTATTGGCCTATCCGTTCGTCACACACAGAGGTGGTAACGTTCTTGAACAGTTTGATCCTCGACCTTCATTTTCAATATGACATTATGGTACCCGTCACTAGTATGTTTACTAATTTGATCCTCTGAAAAGGAAGTTAAACTTTCGATGCAGCAGCAATTGTCCCCGGAATCTAAAGCCGTCGGGAAAATTTGGACTCTATTGCAAGGTATATTGTTCTACAACGGTTTCACTCTGAACATTAATATTCGAGCCGTGAATTATGGTATCTATTATTAATACTGTTGTAGCCGATTTACTTCCGGAATACTCGGTATGACTCTCGGAATCACAGGGTAGGTGAAGCTTTTGACTTAGACTTTCGAATCTCGAAGAGGGCGGTATTGATCTCGAACTGATTGTCCCTGTATCATTTTTTCATACATGAGATTAAGTTGCCCCTGACAAAATTGGGCATAAATTTGCTTCTCTGAAAATGAAGTTATACTCACGATACACCGGGTTAGGTTCTCGGAATATAATGTATTCGGTAAGAGAAATGACTTTATTCGAATTGTTCTTGATCTCCGACGGCCTTACTCCTTACATTAATATCCATACCGTGAATTAATGTGTCACTTGCCGATACTCTTCAGCGCATTTAATCCCGCATTACCTGATATGATGCTTGAAATCACAGGATAGGTGAAACTACAGACTTATCCGTTGGACGCTCAGACAAGGCGCTAACGATCACGAACCGTTTGACATTTGATCTGCATATTCATACATGAAATTAAGATGCGCGCCGCTAAAATGTCAAATTGCATGTTTTCATGAGTACTAAGCAGGGCTCTCCCTACAGCGGGTTGGACTTCTCGGGAGGTATGGCCTTCCGTAAAGATTTCGCTTCTATGCCAATAGCTAAGGTTCACCAACTGTTTGACTATCTGCTTTAATATGGAAACCGTGAATTTAGGTGTTTATTACCAGTACGGTACAGCGCATTTACACCCGGAATACCTGGTTTGACACTTGGATACATGGGATAGGTGAAGCAGTTGTCTCAGCCGTTCGTCTATCAATGAATGTGGTAACGTTATCAAACGGTTTGACATTTGATCTTCCGTTTTGAACATCGAATTAAGGTGACCGTCACTAAAATGATTGCTAATTCGATCCTCTGAACACGCTGCTATGCTCTGGATACAGCAGGCTATGATTTCGGATGGTAAGGCCCTCGGTATAAAATTTGATCCCATGCTAGTAGGTAGCTTTCTACAATGATTCGCCTCGGTATTTTAACATTGATACGGTTAATTATGACGTCTATGGCCAATGACATACTGGTGATTTACTTCCGGAATATTGGGTTTCACTCTTGGAATCTCACTGTAGGTAAAGCTATTGACTAAGCCGTATCGTCTCTCACAGAGGTTGGTAACGTTCTCGAACGGTTTGACCATTGAGCTTTTTACTTAATACATGAAATTAAGGCGTCCATAACTAGTATGTGTACTAATTTTCTTCCCTGAACACGAAGTTATACCCTTCATAGTGCGGGTTAGCTTCTCGGACGATAAGGCATTCTATAAGAAGTTAACTCTGTAGGAGTGGGTAACTTTCTACAGCTGTTTGACTCTGTACATCAGTATTCATACCGTCAATTAAGGTGGCTGGTGTCAATATTATATAGCGGATTTTCTCCCGTAATACCTGGTGTGACTCGCGGAATCACGGGACTGGTGACGCTATTGGCTATGCTGTGGGACTCTCTGAAATAGTGGTAACGTTCAGAATCTGTTTGATAATCGATCTCCTAATTCATACATGAAATTAAGGTACCGTCCCTCAAATGTATACAATTGCTCTTCTCTGAACACGAAGTTATACTCTCAATAAAGCGGGTTAGGTTCTTGGATGGTGTGTCCTCCTGGATGAATTTTACATATATCCCAATGGGTAACCGTCCACAACGGCACGAGTCTGTACTTTAATATTCATAAAGGGAATTAAGGTGTTTGTTGCCAATACTGTACAGTGGATTTGCTCTCGGAATACCTTTATTAATTCGCGGAATCGCTTTATGGATGATGCCACTGACTTAGAATTGATGAAATTCGATCTCCTCTTCCATAGACGAAATTAAGGTGCCCGTAACTAACATGTATAGAATTTTGTTCCCTTGAACACGACGTTGAACACTCGATACAGCGAGGTAAGCTTTGTAGGGTAAGGCCTTCAGTAAAACATTTGACTCTCTACCAATTGATAACTTTCTCAGAGAGATTGACGCTCTACATTAATAATCATATCGTGATTTACGGTGTCTACTGTCAGTACTTTATAGCGGATTTACTCCAGGACTGCCTAGTTAGACACTCTGAGTTACTGTGTAGGTGATGCTATTGACTTATCCATTCGGCACTCCAAGAAGGTTGAAACGTTCCCAAATGGTTTGACCCTCGATCGTCTATCTCATAATGAAATAAAGGTCCCCGTCACTAAAATGTTTACTAGTGTGATCCTCTGAACACGAAGATTTACTCTCGATAAAGCGTGTGAGGGTTGCAGAGGCTAAGACTTTCGATAAAATGCTTGACTTTATATCAATTGGTATCGTTCTCTATCGGTTTAACGCTCTTCTTTACCATTCAATCCGTGAATTAAGGAACCTATTGCCAAAGTTGTTCAGCGGACTTCTCCCGGAATACCTGGTTTGACGTAGACATTCGGCTCATTAAATAGGGTGGTAACGATCTCGATCGGTTGGACCATCGATATTCTAATGCATACATGAATTAATATTGCCATCACTAACATGTATTCTAATGTGTTTCTCTAAACACGAAGTTATACTCTAAATAGAGCGGGTTATGGTCTCCGAAGGTAAGGCCTTCGTGAAGATAGTGACTCCATACAAAATGATAATGATCTCCCACAGTTTGACTTTCTACTTAATTGTCCAATCCGTGAAATATCATGTCAGTTGCCTATACAATTCAGCGGATTTCCTCCAGTAATGTCTTGTTTGACTCTCGGAATCACAGGATACATGATGATACTCCTGAGCTATGCGACACTCAATGAAGGTGCTGACGCTGTCGATCGGTGTATCCCTCGATCTTCTTATCCATACATGAAATTGAGGTGCTCATGTCGAAATTGCGTAAAAAATTGCTTCCCTGATCACGAAGATGTACTCTCTATGCAGCGGGATAGGTTCTCTGAAGATAAGGCCTTCGGTAAAAAGTTTCATTCTATACCAGCAGGTAGCGTTCTACAACGGTTTGATCCAGTTCTTTAATATTAATACGGTGAATTAAGGTGTCCGTTGCAGATACTGTACTGCTGATTTACTACCGGAATGCTTGATAGGACTCACTGTATCACATGATAGATGACGATAATGACTTAGCCGTTCTACTCTCAAGGAAGTTGGTATCGCTCTCCAACGGTTAAACACTCGATCTTCAAATACATACATGAAATTAAGGTGCCCGACACTGAAATGATTACTAATTTCCTTCTCTGAATACGAAGTTATACTCCCGGCACAGCGGGATGGGTTCTCGGATGGTAAGGTACTCGGCCAAGAAAATGACTTTATACCATTCGGTAATGCTGTCCCACGGTTTGTCTCTCTACATGAGTAGGTATTCATGCAGTGAATTAAGCTGTCTATTGCCAATACTTTTCAGTAGATTTACTCGCCGAATACACGGCTTGACTCTTGGAATCACGGGAGAGATGAAGCTATTTACTTAGCCGTTCGACTTCCTAGGAAGGTGGATTCGATTGTTAACGGTTTGACTTTAGATTTTGCTATTTATACACGAAAATGTGATACCAGTCTGCTGAAATGTCTACCAATTTGTTTCTGTCATCATTAAGCAAGGCACTTGCCAAAGCTAGTTAGGTTCACGGAAGGTAAGGTGTTCGGTTAGGAGAATGACATTATATGAACTGGTAATGATCTCCGACAGTTTGACTCTCCACTTTAATATTCATACCGTAACATAAGATGTCAATTGCATAGCGGGTCAGCGGATTTACTCCTGGAATACATCATACGGCTAATGGAATCTTGCAATAAGTTAAGCTATTGACGTACCCGCTCGTCTCTCAAAGAATGTGGTAACGTTCTCGATTGGTTTGACACCCGACCTTCTAACGCATACATGCAATTAAGGTGCTCGTCACCAAAATGTATTATAATGTCTTCCCTAATAACGAAGTTATACTCCCTATGGAGCGGCCTATGTTCTTCGAAGGTAAGGCCTTCGGCAAAAAGAGTGACTTTATACCATTTGGTAACGATCGCCTACAGTTTGTCTTTCTCCTTTAATGTTGAAACCGTGATTTATCGTACCGATTGCCACTATTGTTCAGCGTATTCAATCCTAGAATACCTGGTTCAGCTCTAGGAATCACAGCAATGGTGAAGCTTTTGATTTTGCCGTTCGATTCACAGGGAAGGTGGTAGCGTTCCCGAACGGTTGGACTGCCGATTTTTCCATACATACATGAATATAGCGACTCCGTGTGCTAAAATGTCAACTAATTTGTATCCGTGAACGATAAGTAACACACTCAGTGCAGCGTGATAACTTCTCGGACTGTAAGGTAATTGGAAAAAAGGCTGACTTTAAAGCAACTGCTAATATTCACCAACGGATAAAGCCTGTACTTTAATTTTCATACCGCGAGATAAGGTGTTTATTGCCAATGCTGTTCATCGGATTGACTCCCGGTGTACCTGGTTCGACTCTCGGAATAAGAGGATAGGTGGAGCTCTTGACTTCGTTGTGCATCTCTCAATGTAGGTGGTATTGTTCTGGATGTAGTTGACCCTTGATCTTCTAACACATGCACCAAGTCAAGCTGCCCATCACTGAAATAAGGACTGATTGCTCTTTCTGAACACGACGTTATGCTCTCGATGCAGCTGGTCGAGCCCTCGGAAGGTAAGGCCTTCCTTAAAACGTATGAATTTTTACCAATTGGTAACGAACTCAAACGGTATGGCGCTATACTTTAATTTTGAAACCGTGGACATAGGAGTCGATTGCCAATTCTGCTCATTCGATTTGCACCCGGAATTCCTGGATTGAGGCACGGAAACACAGGATACGTGAAGTTATCTTCTTAGACGTTCGACCCTCAAAGAGGGTGGTAAGATTCTCGGACTGTTGGACCATCAATCTTCTAATTCATACATAAAATTATGGTGCCTGCCAATATAATGTGTACTAATTCGTTCCCCCGAACGCAATGTTGATCTCTCGATACAGCTGGTTATGTTCTCGGATGGTTAGGAATTCTGTAAAAGGAATGACCGCATACCAATTGGTAATGTTCTCCGAAGGCCTGACTCTTTACTTTAATATTCGTAACGCATATTAATGTGCCCATTGCGAATACTGTTCAGCAGATTTACGTCCGGAATACATGGTTTGACTCTCGGAATCACATGATAGGTGATGGGATTGACGTAACGGATCGACTCTAAATGACGGTGGTAACTTTCCAGAACGCATTAGCCCTCGATCATATAGTTCATACATGAAATAAGGGTGCACGTCACTAAAATGTAAAATAATATGGCTCTCCGAACCCGAAGCTATAATTCGTTTCAGTGGGTTAGCTCTTCGGAAGATGAGGCCATCGGTAACATGTCTTACTATACAGCAGTTCTACAACGCATTGACTCTCTTCCTCCATATTTGTATCGTGAAATTGCGTGTCTAATGCCAACACTGCACACCGGGTTTAGACGCGGATTACCTGGTTTGACTCTTGAGATCACAGGATAGGTGATGCTGTTGGCTTAGCCCCTCGACGCTTACCGAAGATGGCAACGTTCTCAAAATGCCTTACTCACGATTTTTCTATTCAAATATGTAAATAAGGTGCCCGCCATTAAAATGTATACTAATATCTTTCTCTCAACACGAAGATATAAACTCGATACAACGAGATATGATAACAGAAGAGAAGCTATTGGAAAAAAAGTACTTTATTGCAGTTGCTAATGTCCAGCGAGTGTTTGATTCTCTCCTTTAGTGTACATACCGCGGATTGATGTGTCTATTGCCGATAGTTTTCAGTGGACTAACTCCCGGAATGCCCGGGGTGACTCTCGGGATCAAAGGAAAGGTGATGCTTCTGACTTAGCCAATCATGACTGAAGGAAGGTGGAATCGCTATCGAACGGTTTGATCCACGGTCTTTTAATCCATACATGATCATAAGGTATCCGTCACTAAAATGCCTACTGATTTGTTGTTCTGAGCACGATGTAATACTAGCCATAGAGCGGATTAGATTCTCGGAAGGTGCGGCCTGCGGTCAGACGTTCGACTCTGTACCAGAAGTTAAAGTTGCACAAATGTGTGACTCTGTACTTTTATATTTATATTATAAGTAGGGTTTTTATTGCCGATACTGTACGGCGAATATTCTCCCGGAATACATGGCTTGACTTTCGGTATCATAGGATATGTGATGCTACTGACTTTGCCGTTCGATTCTCAAGGAAGGTGGTAACGTTCTCGAACAGCTTGCTCCTCGATCTACTAATTCCTACATGAAATTATCGTGGCCGCCTCTAGAATGTATATTCATTTTTTCTATGAACACGAAGTTATGCTCTCAACACAGCGGATGGGGTTCGCGGATGGCAAAGTATTGGTTAAAAGAATGGCTCTATTCCATTTGGTAATTTTGTCCGACGGTTTGTCTCTGAACCTGAATATTCACGCAGTGAATTAAGCTGTCCATTGCCAAATCTGTTCACTGTATTCAATCCCGGAATACCCGGTTTATATCTCGCTATCACAGGATAGGTGAAGCTACTGACTTACTTGTGCGACTCTCAAGAAAGGTGATAACGTTCTCCATCGGGTTGACCAACGATCATCGAATTAATACCTGAAATTATGGCGGACGTCAATAAAGTATATACTAATTTGTTTCTCTGGTCACAAAGTTTTACTCTTTATACAGCGGGATACGATCACAGAGGGTGAGGCCTTTTGTGAACAGTTTGGATCTGTACCAATACGTAACCTACAACGGTTTGTCACTGTACTTTAATATTCATACGGAGAATTATTATGTCTTTTGCCAATACCGTTCACCGGATTCACACCCAGAATTCCTGGTTAAACTCACGGAATCACAGAATAGGTGAATCTACTGACTAAGCAGTGCAGCTCGCGAAGAGAGTGGTAACGTTCTGGAACAGATTGCCTGTTGAGCTCCTAATCCATTCATGAAATCAATGTGCCCGTCGCTAAAATGTAAACTAGTATGCTTTTCTGAGCGCAAAGGTATACTCTCGATACGGCGGGATTGGTCCACGGTAGGTAATGCTTTCTGTAAAAAGTTTGACTCTATACAAATAGGTAACGTTCTACAATGGTTTGAGTCTGTTCCGTAATATTTATAACGTGATATAGCGTGGGATTTCCAATACAGTACTGCGGGTTTAGTCGCGGAATATCTGGTCCTTCTCTCGGAATCACAGGATGAGTGATGCCATTGACATAGTTGTTCGTGTCTCACAGGAAGTGGCAATGTTCTCGAGCGGTTTGGCCCTCAACCATCTACTTCATACATGAAGTTAAGGTGCCCATCTCTGAAGTGAATAGCATTTTCTTTCTCTGAACACGAAGTTCATCTCTCGAAACCTTAGTAAGAACTTCGGTGAACAGTTTGACTCTCTACCAATAAGTATCACCGAACAAGTGTTTACCTCTGCACATTAATATTTAAACCGTCAATTAGGGTGTCTAATTTCAATACTGTACAGCGGATTTACTCCCGAAATACCTGTTTTGCCCTTCGGAATCATAGGATGGGGGAAGCTATAGTCTTAGCCGCTCGACACTCAAAAATGGTGGTTACGTTCTCGCAGTGTTTCACCCTCGATATTATTACTCATACATGCATTTAAGGTGCCGTCACCAAAATGTATTATAATGACTTCCCTAATAACGAAGTTATACTTCCTATGGAGCGGCCTATGTTCTTCGAAGGTAAGGCCTTCGGCAAAAAGAGTGACTTTATACCATTTGGTAACGATCGCCTACAGTTTGTCTTTCTACTTTAATGTTCAAACCGTGATTTATCGTACCAATTGCCACTATTGTTCAGCGTATTCAATCCTAGAATACCTGGTTCAGCTCTAGGAATCACAGCAAGGGTGAAGCTTTTGATTTTGCCGTTCGATTCACAGGGAAGGTGGTAGCGTTGCCGAACTGTTGGACTGCCGATTTTTCCATACATACATGAATATAGGGATTCCGTGTGCTAAAATGTCAACTAATTTGTATCCGTGAACGATAAGCAACACACTCAGTGCAGCGTGATAACTTCTCGGACGGTAAGGTAATTGGAAAAAAGGCTGACTTTATAACAACTGCTAATATTCACCAACGGATAAAGCCTGTACTTTAATTTTCATACCGCGAAATAAGGTGTTTATTGCCAATGCTGTTCATCGGATTGACTCCCGGTGTACCTGGTTTGACTATCGAAATATCAGGATAGGTGACGCTATTGACTTACCGGTGTGTCACTCAAAGATGCTTGTTACGTTCTGGGACGCTTTGCCTCTCCATATTCTAATTCACATATGAAATTAAGGTTCCCGTCTCGATAAAGTATTCAAATTTGTTTCTTTGGACACGAAAATTACTCTCGTCATAGTGTGTTTGGTTCTCGTTAGGCGAGGCCTTCGGTAAAATGTTTGACACTATACCAATAAGTAACATTCCACAACGGTTTGACTCCATACATTAATATGTATATCATGAGCCGAGGTGCCTATTTCCAATTCTGCACAGCGGATTTTCTCAAAGAATACCTGCTTTGGCTCTCGGTATCACAGCGTAGGTCTAGCTATAGATTTTGCAGTTCGACTCACATATAAGGTGCTATCGTACTCGCAACGGATTGTCCCTCGATGTTCCTATTGACACATGAATATAAGATGTCCGTCTGGTAAACCTCTACTTATTTGTTTCTGTTAGCACTAAGCAAGTCACTAGCTGCAGCGGGTTAGTTACCAGGAAGGTAATGTATTTGTTGAAAGAATTACGTTATACAAATTTGTAATGTTCTCCGACGGTTTGACACTCAAAATTAATATTTATGCCGTGAACTAACGTGTATGCTGTCAATACTGCAATGTGGATTGACTCCCGTAAGACCTGGTTTGACACTCGCATTCACAGGATTGATGATGCTATTGACTAAGGCGTTCGTTTCACAGAAGGTGGTAACGTTATTGAGAGGGTTGAAGCTCGATCTTCTAATTCATGCGAGAAATAAACGTGTTCTTCACTGAAATGTATACTCATTTCTGTCTCCGACCATGTAGTTATACCCTTGATACAGCAGGTTTGGTTCTCGGACTTAATGCCTTCCTTAAATGTTTACCCTATACGAATTGAAATTATTCCCCGACGGTTGGACTCTCTACTATAGTGTTCATACCATGAACTGAGGTCTCTATTACCAATGCTGTTCAGCGGATTTTCTCCCGGAATACCTGGTTTGGAACTCGGAGTCACAGGATAGGTGAGACTTCTGACATAACTGTACGAATCGCAAAGACGGTGGACACGTTTCAAAACTTTTTAACCCTCGATATTCCATTTCATTCATGTAATTAATATGCCCGTCACTGGAATGTATAGTAATTTGTTCCTGTCAACACAATGTTATACCCTAGATACTCCGGTACAGGCTTTCGGAGTGTAAGGTCTTCAGTAAATCTTTTGACATTACACGAAGCTGGTAAAGCTCTCAAACGGTTTGACGCTCTACTTTAATATTGAGACCGCGAATTAAGGTGTCTGTTGCCAAAATAGTTCAGTGGACTTACTACCGGTATACCTGGTGCGACTCTTGGAATCACCGTATACGTGAAGCTATTGACCTAGCAGTTCGTCTCTCTCAGAACGTTTTTCTTTTCATACGTGAATATCGGCCTCCCGTCTGCTAATATGTCTACTGATTCGTATCCGTGAACACAAAGTAACACACTCGGGGCAGCGGGTTAGATTCTCGGAAGTTAAGGCCTTCGGTAAAAGGCTCTCTTCGACGAGTGCCTGAAGCGTGGAAGATTCCCGAAGAGGTGGAAGAGGGCCAAGGTGGTATTGCTGCAGAAGCCTGGCTGGTATTGCTGCAGAAGCCTGGCAAGTCCCAGCAATCTCCGTCGGCGTACAGGCTGATCTACTTGCTGGATGAGGGCAGAATATTGGTGTAGAGGGTGTTGGCTCGTAGACTGACTACCCACCTCTCAACGGTCGGTCCGAATCTGGACAATCGCCAGTTCGGTTTCAGGCAGGGACGATCGACCATCGAAACGCCTTTGCGCGTCAAGTACCATTCGGAACAGGTCGTTTGACGTGGTGGGGTGATGCTAGCGATCGGGCTCGACATCGCCAATGCATATAACTGGTTGCTCTGGACAGATATCGTGTCTGCACTAGTTCGGCACCGAGTCGGTGCGGGATCCCGCAGGGGTCTGTGCTGGGCCCGATCCTGTGGGACTAAGCGTTCGACGAGGTGCTACACGCTGCACTCCCGGCCGGAGTGTGCGTCACGTGTTACGCGGACGGTACCCTGGTCGCGACGAGCGGGATGAACTACGAGGAGACCGCCCTGCGCGCCGAAGAAGGGGTGGTCGCTGTAGTTGGGGACATAGAACGCCTGGGATTCCGCGTCTCACTAGAGAAGACCCAGGCCAACTGGTTCAATAGCGGGAGCTGGATGCGTGTAATACCACCCGGGTGGCCAGCAGGATCGCAACAGGATACCGCACCCTCGCCCATGAGACGGCCGCCGTTCTGGCAGGGCTCCCACCGATGGACCTGCTGGGGGCAGTGGCAGCACGGACCATCGGGCTCCTGCGCGGCTACCGCGTAGGGAACCCCGGTCCAGGATCGGAGGAACTTGAAGGAATCGAAGAAAAGGTGTGGGAGGACCGGCGGTCCGTCATGAATATATGGCAGGGGCGGCTGCGCAGGCCGGACAGCGCACGCCACCGGGCCGTCGGACCCATCGTCCCTGTACTGGGCGACTGGATGAGGAGCCGCAGAAAGCGGATACTCCGCCTCACTCAGGTACTCTCTGGGATACGGATGCTTCTGGGAGTACCTGCACATGATCTGGAAGGAGGTAATGCCAGAGTGTTTGCATTGGAACGGAGGTGGCCTCCGCACAGCGCATTCTGGTGGAGTGTCCGGCTTGGGCGACGGTGAGATGGGAGCTCTAGCGGCTCGTAGGATGGGACCTCTCGCTCCATACCGTCGTACCCGGCATGGCTGGGAGCGAATGAGTTTGGCAAGCAGTGGCCTCCTTTTGCGAGCAGGTCATGCAGCGGATGGGGGTGGCTGATCGGGGTCGTGAGGAGCTGATCCAGACACGCGGTGGTCTCGGAAGAGGACGGCGGTTGCGGTGAGAGCGACGCAGGCTCATCGCTCCGCATGCCGGTGTTAATCTGACGCGAGGAGGGAATCCCGGGTAATCGTCCGGTGAAGAACCTCCAGCGGCAGATCGAGTCCCCGCCCTGCGCCTTCCCGTCGATAGGAGGGGACCATGGCCGGTCGGCCGAGGGAGCGACCGTCGAGAAATGGTCCGCGCCAGTGGTCCCGCGGCAGTGCCGAAGGAAGGTGCGTACTGGGCTTGGAAGCCAGAAGAAGAGCCCAACGAGAGCTGAAGTCGCGGGGAAGCACCGGTGTCTTAGTCTCGCGAAAGCGTTGCCTGTCATCCCGGGCCTCCCATGTGCGAAGAGAACGAACCACCGCAGGGGGTTCAGTGGATAAGAATCTCACAGACCCCTGGCCTCCACCTCTGGGGGCCGCGGCATGTTTGGAAGATTCCGCTCGCGTCAAGAAAGAAAAAAGAAAAATTCATTCATTCATTCATTTTACCGAATATCCTATCTTCAGAGAACACTGCTCGCAGTAACGGGAGTTTTGCTTAATGTTCTCGGAAACATATTAATAGACATTTTAGCAGACAGACACTACGTATTCGCGTATACATATAAACATCCAGAGTCAAAGCGTTCGAGAATGTTACCAACTTCTGTAAGAGTGGAGCGGCTATCTCAATTGCTTCATCTAACTTGTGAATCCGAGAGTCACACCAGGTGATCCGGCAGCAAATGCCCTGCACTGCATTGGCAGCTTACGCCTTAATGAGCGGTGTGAAAATTGAAGCAGACCGTCAACCCGTCGTAGTTGGTTGCCCATTGGTATAGAGACAAACCTTTTACCAACGGCCATACCATCCGAATAGCTAACCCACTGTATCGAGATTATATCTTTGTGTTCAGAAGAGTAAAATAGTTTTCATTTTAGTGACTGGCACAGTAATTTCATTTATGAAATAGAAAATCGACTGTCAAGCCGTTCGAGAGTGTTACCACGTTCCTTGAGAGCCGAAAGCCTAATGCAATACCTTCAACCATACTGCCATACCGAATGTGAAACCAGGTATCCCGGGAGTATATCCATTAGGCAGTATTGACAGTGGTGACCTTAATTCAGGGTGTAAATGACATAGTACATAGTCAATCCGCTGCAGATCCTTACATATTGGTATAGAGTAACACTGGTTAGCGAATGTCTTACCATCCGAGGACCCTGCCCGCTGTAGCGATTGTCTTGCTTACCATTCACGTTATCAAATTTGTAGATATTTTGGCGGTCGGACACTTTACCTCCATGTATGAATACGAGGATCGAGTGCCAAACCGTTCGAGAACATTACCATCTTCCTTGCGAGGCCATTGGCTATAGTCCATAACTTCATCCATCCAGGGATTTCGAATGTTAAACCAGGCATACCGGGAGTATGTCCGCTGAACAATAATGGTAATGGACTCCTTAATCCACGGTTTGAATTTTCATGTAGTGAGTCAAACCGACCGAGGACATTACCAACTAGTATAATGTCATTCCTTTCACGGAATACCTTACCTTCCGTGAACTGATCACGCAGCATCAAGAGTATAAATTCGTGGTCAGAAAAGAAAATTAGTATACATCTTAGTGTCGGGCATCCTCAATTTCATGTATGAATTAAAAGGTCGAGTGTAAAACCGTTCGAGAAAGTAACCACCTTCTTCGAGCGTAGAGCAGCTACGTCAATAGCTTCACATATCCAGTGATATCGAGAGCGAAGCCAGGTATTCCGCGACTAAACCCGCAGTACTGTATTGGAATTACATATGCTATATCACGCTTTAAGTATTATAGAATAGAGTCAAGCCATTGTAGAACGTTACCTACTGTTATAGAGTCAACCTTTTTTCCGAATGTTTTACCTGCCGAGAACCAATCCCGCTGTATCGAGAGTATGACTTCGTATTCACGGAAGCCAATTTGTATATATTTTAGTGACGGCGTCCATAATTTCATGTGTGAACGAGCAGATGGAGAGTCTAGCCGTTGGAGAACGTTAGCTATTAGCATAGAATCAAATATTGAACCTACAGCATAGCTAACCCGCAATTTGAAGAGTATAACACAGTGTTCAGAAAAACAAATTATTAAACATTTTAGTGACGAGCACGTTAATTTCATCTATGAATTATAGGATTGAGTGTCAAACCGTTCGAGCACGCTACCACCTTCTCTGAGAGTCGAACGGCTAAATCAATAGCTTCACATATCCAGCGACTCGGAGAGCCAAATCAGGTATTCCGTGAGAAAATCTGCGGTTCAGTGTGGGCATTAGGCACCCTATTTCACGGTATAAATATTCAAACACAGAGGCAAGCCGTTTTGGCACGTTACCCGGTGGCATAGAGTGAAACTTTTAACCGAAGGCACCGTAATTTCATGTATGAATTAGAAAATAATTATAATAATTATAAATAGAGAATCGAACGCCTTAGCTAATAGCTTCCTCGATCCTGGTATTGCGAGAGACAAACCAGGTAATCTAGGAGTAATTGCGCTGAACAGTATTAGCAATATGCACCTTAATTCACGGTTTGAACATTAAAGGAGAGCGTCGAACCGTTGTAGACCGTTACCTATTTGTATCTAGTCAAACTATTTACCGGCGGCCTTCCCTTCTTCAAGCCCAACCCAATGTAGGGAGTGCCACACGTAGTGATCATGGAAACAAATTAGAAGATATTTTAGATGACGGTACCCCCATTTTCATATATGAATAACAAAATCGAGAGTCAAACCGTTCGAGAACGTTTCCACATAGCTTTAGAATCGAACGGCTGGTTCAGTAGCTTCAATAATACTGTTATGCTGAGATTCTACCAGGTAGTCCAGGAGTAATCCACTGAGAAGTAGTCGCAATAAACGCCTTAATTCACGATATGAACATTAAAGTACACAGTGAAACCGTTGTAGAACGATACCTATTACTATATATTCAAACATTTACCGAATATCTAAACTTCCGAAAACATAACACGCTGTATCGGGAGCAACAATTCGAGTCAGAGAAAGACATTAGTTTTTAATTTAGTGTCCGGAAACCTACTTTTATTTATGAAATAGACGATCGAGTGCCAGTTTGGGAACGTTACCAGCTTCATTGAGCGTCGCACAGCCAAGTCAAGAGTTTCACATATCCTGTGCTTCCGAAAGTCAAACGAGGTATTCCGGAAGTACGTCCGCTGAAGAGAATTGGCAATTAACATCTTAGTTCACAGTTTAAATATTAAAGCACGGCGTCAAACCGTTTTAGGTCATTGCCAATTGGTATAAATTTATACGTTTTACAGAAGACTATACCTTCCGAAAATTTAACCCGCTGCACCGACAGTATATTGCCGTGTTCAGAGGTACAAAATGGTATACATTTTAGAGGCGAGGACCTTAATTTCATGCACGAATCAGAAGATCGTGGTCAAGCCGTTCGAGAAATTTTCCACCTTCTGTGAGAGACGAAGGACTAAGTCAGTAGTATCACACATCCTGTGACCCCGAGAATCAAGCCTGTTGTGTCGGGTGTAAATTCGCTGAACATCATTGATAATAGCCACCTTATTTCACAATTTGAAAATTAAAATAGAGCATCAAACCGTTTGAGAGCTACCAATTGGAATTAAGTCAAACGTTTTACCGAAGACCATACCCTCCGAAAAACTAACCCGCTGTATCGAGAGTATAACTTCGTGAGCAGGGAAACACATTAGTATACAACTTAGTGACTTCACCTTAAGTTGATATATGAATTAGAAGATCTACTCTCATACCGTTCGTGAACGTTGCCACCTTCTGTGAAAGACGAACGACTAAG
Organism: Lasioglossum baleicum; assembly: GCF_051020765.1. Classification (NCBI taxonomy): domain Eukaryota; kingdom Metazoa; phylum Arthropoda; class Insecta; order Hymenoptera; family Halictidae; genus Lasioglossum; species Lasioglossum baleicum. The sequence goes on along the minus strand of NW_027470648.1, from coordinate 18,074 downwards.
TCAATAGCTTCATCTATCATGCAATCCCGAGATTTAAAGAGTTACTGCGGGAGTGAGACCGCTGATCAGTATTGCCAATAGACACATTAATTCGCGGTATGAGTATTAAAGTAGTGCGGCAAGACGTCTGAGAGCGTTTCCAATTGGTATTAAGTCGAACATTTCACCGAAGAACTTTCCCTCCGAAGAACTATCCCTCTGTATCGAGAGTGTAACATCGGGTTCAGAAAGGAGAATTGCTACACACTTTAATGACGGACACCTTATTTTCATGTATGAATTTGAATATAGGGACTCATTCCTGTCGAGACCCTCACCATCTTCTATAAGAGTCGAACGGCTAAGTCAACTGCTTCAGCTATCCTACGATTCCGAGAGACAGACCAGGTATTCCAGGAGTAAATGCGCTCCACTCTACCAGCAATGGACACCATAATTAATTGAACATTAAAATATAACGCCAGACCGTTTGAGAACGTTACTAATTTTTTGAAGTCAAACGTTTTCCGAAAACATTACACTCTGAGACCAAAACCCGCTGCACTTGGAACATAGCTTCCTGTCCAGAGATACAAGTTTGCAGACATATTAGCAGAGGAACTACATAGTTTCATGTATGAATAGAAAAATCGACATTCAAATATTTCTAGAACGATCGCACATTCTTTGAGAGACGACCGTAGTATCAATAGCTCCACTCCTCTTGCTATTCCGATGGTCAAACCAGATATTCCGGGACTCAATCCTCTGGGACGCTTTTCGCAACGGACATCATATATCACGTTTTGAATATTAAAGTAGATCGTGAAACTGTTTGAGAACGTCACCTATTGGTATAAAGTCAACCACTTTACCAAAGACCTTACCGCCTGAGAAGCTAAATCGCCGTATCTAGAGTATAATTTCGCGTTTAGGGAAACACATTTGTAATCATTTTAATGACAGTTCATTAAATTCATGTATGAATTGTGTTATCGAAGGTGAAACCGTTCGAGGATATTACCACCCTCCCTGTGATTCGAATGGCTAGGTTAATAGCTTCACCAGTTCTTATGATTCCGACAGGCAAATCAGGTAATAAGGGAGTAAATCCACTAAACAGTATTGGTAACAGAGACGTCACTCCACGGTTCGTATATTAAAATAGAGCTTCACCCCGCTTGATATCGTTACCAGTTTCTACAAAGTCAAACGCTTTACCGAAAGCCATGCCGTCCGAGGAGCTAACCCGCCGTATCGAGCGTATAGCATCGAGTTCAGTGGAACAAATTACTATAAATTTTAGTGACGGGCACCTTCACTTCATGTATAAATTAGAAGATCTTGTGTCAAACAGTTCGAGAACATTACCACCCTCATTGCGAGCCGAACGGCTAAGTCGATAGCTTCACCTATCCTGTGATTCCGAGCGTTGTACCAGGTGTTCCGGGAGTAAAACCAATGAGCAGTATTGGCAATACACACTTTAATGCACGGAATAAATATGAACGTACAGAGTCAAGTCTTTGTAGAACGATACATATTGGCACAGAGTAAAATATTTATCGAAATCCATACCTTCCGAGAACCAAACTCGCTGTATCGAGTGCATATCACCGTGTTCAGTAAAAGACATTAGGATACGTTTCAGTGACGTGTACCTTAATTTCATGTATGAAATGCAATATCGAGTATCAAACCGTTGATGAAAGTGACCACCTTCATTTGCATTCGAACGGCTATGTCAGGAGCCTCACTTATCCTATAACTGCGACTGCCAAGCCAGTATTCCGTAGGTAAATCCGGTGAATGGTATTTGCAATTGGACCCTTGTTCGTGGAAACAAAATGGTAGACATTTTAGAACTGGTCACGTTGATTTCATGTAGGAATTAGAAGTTCGAGGGTCTATCCGATCGAGAACCTAACAACCTTCTCTGAAAATCGCACATCTATGTCAATAGCTTCACATATCCAGTTATTCCGAGAATAAAACCAGGTATTTCGGGAGTAAATCTGCTGAACAGGATTGGCATTAGAAAACATAATTCCCGTCTTGAATGTCAAAGTAGAACGTCAATAATTTTGTGGTCGTCAACAATTGGTATAAAGTCAGTCGTCTTACTGAAGTCCTTACGCCCCAAACGTCTCATCCGCTGTATCGAGAGGATAACATCGTGCTCAGAGCAACTTATTACTACACATTATAGAGACGCGAAGCTTAATTTAATGTGTCAATTAATAGACAGGCGGTCAAGCTGTTCTACAACGATAGCACAATCCTCGAGATGTGAACGGCTATGTCAATAGAATCACCTATCCTGCGATTCCGAGAGTCAAGCCAGGTATTTCGGGAGTCCATCCGCAGTACACTATTGGTAATTGACACCTTAAATCACGTTTGTAATATTGAAGTACAGAGTCTTACGCTTGTAGGACGATACCTATTGGTATAATGCCAACAGTTTTACCGAAAACCATACCCTCCGAAAACGTAAACCGCTGTGTCGAGAGAATTACTTCGTTATCAGACATGCAAATTAGTACACATTATAGTGACGGGCACCTTAACTTCATGTAGGGATTAGCAAATCTGGTGTCTATCCGTTCGAGATCGCTCCTTTCTTCTCTGGGAGTCAATTGTATATGTCAATGGCTTCACTTATACTGTGAATCCGATTCTCAAATCAGTTAATCCGGGAGGAAATGCCCATTGGAGTATTGGCAATTGGCACTTTAATCCACAGTTTGGATATTAAAACCGACCGTCAAACCGCTGTAGAACGGTACCTATTGGTAGTGGGTCAAACATATTACCGATCGATTTACCTCCGGAGAAGTAAACCCGCCGTTTCGAGAGTATTAATTCGTGTGCATAGGAACATATTAGTAAATATTTGAGTGACGGGGACCTTAATTTAGTTATGAATAAGAAGATATACGGCCAAACCTTTCGAGAAAGTTACCACCTTCTTTCAGATTCGAACCGATAAGTCAATGGCTGCATATATCCTGTGATTCCAAAAGTCAAACGAGATATTCCGGGAGGAAATGCGCTCATCAGTAATGGTAATAGGTACCTTAATTCGAAGTTTCAGTATTAGAGTAAAACGGCAAACCGTTGTAGATCGTTATGTATTCGAATCGAGTCAAACTTTTTATCGAATATCTTACCTACCGCAAACCTCACCCGCGTCAACGGCAGTATAACTTGGTGTTCAGAGATGGAAAAAAATAATCATTTCAGTATCGGGCACCTTAATTTCATGTGTGCATTAGAAGATCGAGTGTCAAACCGGTTAATAACGCTGCCACCCTGTTGGAGAGTCGAACTCATTAGTCAATAGCTTCACCTGTCCTGCGACTGAGAGTGGCAAACCAGGTACTCCGGAAGTAAATACGCTCAAGATTATGGGCAGTAGTCTGGTTAATTCACGGTTTGAATATCAAAGCAAGCTGTCAAGCTATTGTAGAACAATCCCCTTAGCTGTAGGGTGAAACTTGTCACAGAATGCATTTCCCCCAGAAAAACTAACTCGCTCTATCGGGAGTACAGCACCGTGCTCAATGATACAAACCAGTATACATTTCTGTGACGAGCACCATAATTTCATGTATGAATTAGCAGATCGAGGGTCAAACCGCTCGAGATCATTGCCACTCTCTATGACAGACGAATAGCTAAGTCAATAAAGATCCATACGCTAAGCGATGGAATGTCGCCGGCGTGTTTCGCAGTCCCAATGACGTTCATTTGTACTGCCCAAATGTCGTAGAGGATATTGTCATCTCGGCGTCGCTGGGGCACCTGGTGGTAGCCCCTTTTGATGGCAAATGTACTGAAATACGTAGCACTTCCAGGTTGGTCCGAAATTTCAGGTATGTTCGGGAGAGGATGGGCATCGGGGACGGTCATTTCATTCAGTCTGTAATCTATTAACATTCGCCAGAATTTATTGTCGATTGCGTCTGGCTTCATTGGCACGATCCAGAGGAGTGAATTGTAGGAAGAGATCATCACATTTTTCATTTGATGATCGATTTCCAGGTGGTGGATGGGAGGAAATCGATTCAGTATTACATTAATCGGGGTTTCGCCCGTAAGTTTAATTTTATGCTCGTAGTACGGGTGAGTTTGACACTGTTAATATGGAAGAGGCACAGGTTTTCCTCTATGAAATCTTTTACGTGATTACGTTCCTCTGAATTCAAATGACTTAAATTGACTTCCGCCAAAATCCGATTTTTCCGCGAAGGCCTGACTTGAATCGAGATGAAGCTCGGATTTTGTACTGCAAGGCGGGGGTCGCGTCACTATCGCGGGATTCACGGCGGAGATCTCGTCTACCTCCTCGAGTTCCACGGTTGGCTCAGGGAAAGACACCTCTTCCTCCGCGAAGTTTGCGCACGAGGAGTAAGTTGAGCCGTGTTTACTTGCCATGAGTCCTTCGAACAGTGTCACATCAGGGAGTATTTATTGACGTCGAAGATAGCCGTACACGGGGCCGTTCACGAGTACCGCGACACGAGCTACCGTGCGTTGCGGCAGTATGATTTCGCCGGGTGGGGAAAACGGGCGTCAAGAATGGGACCTCCATGTAATCCCATGTGTGGGAGTTAGAGCGATACGAAATTATCGCGCCTTGGCGTAAAAACGCTGACCCTCGTATTCCCTCGCAGGTGATCGGAAAATCATCAGGCACAACGTAGAAGTGCTGGGGATTATCGAATATTCTGACTTGGGTTGATCCCAAAGTGGGGGTTTCCTCTTTCTTCATTCCCTGTAGGGAAATGTGATCGCGGGGATTTATGCGTGCGGAAGGGCGGATTGCGATGATTTTGATCTGGTTCGGTTCCGCACTAGTGTTGATCATAAGACTGCACGGATTCTTGGTGTCGGGGGATGTAATCGCGATGGTCGGGAACGGAGCGGGCTTATCAGTAGCGACGTAGGCTATGACTACTTGGTTTCCGTGGTGTTTATCGTTTCGATACAGCGAACGCCCTGATTTGACTGCTCCTCTCGTCGGAGCTCCGAGATCGACGGGAGGGTTTCTCGGATTTCTATTATTGCTAGATGCCCGGCGGCGGTACTGGTGAATATCGTGCCCGGGCGTCTTACTGTAATTGCAGTACATCTGAGGGCCGAGTCGTTTGGAATGGGCGAGAGGGAGGTGAATAATTTAGATTCCTGGTGATACGCGAAGGTCTTCTATATTCCTGATTAGAGGGGAATAGGGTGGGTGGGGAAGCGTTTGGTCGCGGGGAATCGTAGTCTCGGTGCTGCTGTCGTGATTCGATATTGGGATAGTGTCGATACGCGAAGTCGGTCTTTGATCTATAACGCGCGCCTTCTACTTCCATTTGCATGCTGATGGCAATCGCGTGATCGAACGCATCGCGCAAAAGATGAGGTCGGAGGTTATGCAGTTCTGCTCGTATTCGCGGATTTGCGCCTGTAATGAAATTTGCCAGGGACAATTTGTCGATCTCGTCGATATCGATGCGATCGTTGCACTCCCGGATGGCCCATCGCAAGTCCAGAATACGTTATATATAGTCAAGGGTGTACTCGCCTGGCTTTTGGTAAATTGTAGCCGGTCCTCTACGATCGGCATCGATATTGGGCGCAGGGTCCGAATCGGTTTTTAATAGGTCGTAATGATCTTTGACGCTACGCGGTTGCTCATCTTCAATTGCCGCGTAGGATCTGTCTGTTAGTTCATTGATTATCAGTCAGGTAAATGTCGGTTCGGCAGTAGGAGGGAGCATGTCCCTTGCCCGCTTTGAAGCTCTACTAAATTCCAGTGTGGTCATGTTTTGTCCGGTGTATCGAGGAGTGGAAACTAACGCTTCGTGTAGTCAATGGGTCGTCAGTGTCATCTCATCCGCGGAGCCGGACTCGATGGTTAGAAGTCGTGGATTGAATATCACGAGCTTCATCTTCATTTTTAATTTGTATTTCATTATTTCAGATACAAACAAGAATTTAAGAATGATAACTCCAGAATGCGTTCCTATTAACTAAGGAAAACCGTCTTATCGAACCATTCCATTTTCTCTGGTGGAGAGGTAAAGGGGTTTTCGCTAAACGTAACAGGCACATACAGTCTCCTGTGTTCTTGTCATATAAATCGACATACACTTTGCCGAGAGCCCACTCCATGAGTGGCGGAAACTCAGCGCGAGGCACAAACGTCTATTTATCTAACTCAAATTTACCAATCTGGTCAATGTGAAATCGGTGACTCGAAATCACCGAGGTTAGATTATCAACTGTTTTCTGCACGTATGGATCGATTAACGCGATTTGCTACACAGTCGGATCAGCTCCATTTCTTACTATCCGTGCCCGAGCCTGTAAAACTGTCACCTGTTCCAGGAGCTGCAGATCCTCCTCCTGGAAATCCACCTTCTATATTTCTAAGTAATTGAGAGTGCTGTCTGCCAATTCGTGGACCTCGGCAAGACTGATAGTGAAGTCAATGGGTCTCGTTCTGACCTCTCCATGCTGGGTTGCGATTTTAATAGATCTTCTTGGTTGGTATTTACATCGATTCCCAGCTACACAAATTGTTTTAAAATACTTTTCTTAAACTATGTAATAATCAAGATGGCTATGGTTTTATCCTGCCATGACCCCCTCAAAAGATATTCAAGATTTTCTCATGTTATAATTTGTTTTAATTCAGTCTATTTTTTAATTCAATGTGCGGAAAAATGTCTACAAATATCTATTTTATGAACGAATTATAATCTTATAGCCGTAATGTGTTATATACTTATAATGTTTTAAGTAATCTGTTTTATGCATTTATTTTATTAAGCCAATTTTTAAAACATAAAATTGAAAACAGTAGTTTTTGAAAACAGGAATAAACAAATTCCGTTTGGTCAAAATGAAGATGAATTTTAAAAAAACTGTTCATTTTTCTGTATTATCTCTCTTTTTAAAGGGAATCACAATACAATAAATACAGTAAATTTTCATTTCAATTGTAGTGCCATCAACGTGCTGATATTAGTATATAATATTAAAATTAGGATTGTGATTATATACTTGTGTGATTAGATATTGGAAGATGTAATATTCAGCTAGCTTTTGGTAATGAAGGTGTCATCACGACAAATATGCAGAAATCTGCTTCTATTAACAGAAGACCAATTAACACTTAAACTTACATTTATAAGGTTAAGTGATAAATTATTTATAACTATTAATTAAATTGTTCATTTTTTTCAGAAATATTTTCTGGTTCTTTCAATATGACAGTAATTTTCAACTCACAAGTATAAAAATTCATGTAAGAGGACGTTTTAGCATCATTTGTTTTTGCTATGATATCTAATCAAACTCTTTCTGTAATAAAGGTTTTTATTGTTTCCAATAAAAATAGTGAGCCATGTGATTATCAACACCTTAGGATTATATTGTATATTTGTGAAATCAAGAAATATTGAAATAATTAGACGTTTTGTAATTTTTTATTTTTAATGTACCAATATTTTCGAGACCGCATATTTTCATTTTTAGTTAACTTTTTTCCGAAAATATAAATATAAATATAAAGCTTTTTCGAGAATACACATGAAAAATGGTACTTATCACATAAAAAAAATTTGATTTCTTAAACCATCAATTTAAAGTTAATCGTTTTTATAAACAACACATAATATAAAACTAAGACTGACTGTTTAATTATGTAATGTTTAGTTTCAATTAAATTGTTATTATTGATAGTTTATAATATAAGGAAATTTAAAATTAGAACAAGGCCCTCATTATATTTTCTGAAAAATAAGGATCATCCTTTTCACCTGTATAATATCCCGTAGTAATAATATCCTAGTCACCAATTTTCAAAACGAAAAATCTTCTAGAATTCTAAGATTCAAGTTTATTCTCTTACCTATGGGCATAGAAGAAAAATTAATGAGGATCTAGTACACAGTCACATGTTATAGCTTGTTCAGGAAAAGGAATGTTTTGTAGCCTGTATTTTTTACTCATGTTGAGAACACGTTTAACAAATAGTTTAAATCTTGCTTTTATAACCGTAAGTTTGGTATTTGTCAATATTTCAACAGCTAGCGGGTTAGTAACATTAATCGATGTTGCTCCTTTACGTTTAATATGATACATGGTGTTTTTTTATTATTTTCCTGATAAATTATATCATTATCTCAAGATTCTACTATCTCAAAAGATTTAAGTTTTGCAGGAATGGATGTATCGTTTTTTTATTGCGGAATGTATATTTATAATAGCTTTTTCTTTCATAAGACCCCATTTTCTTTTTAATTTAAGTCTGGCAATATCAAAGCTTCCAGCATTTTCTTATCATGTAGGGAAATCCGTATACATTTCTCGTTGCCATACTTACAGTGATAACCATATCCAAATTCACAAATATCCCGAGAAGCAATTCCATTTCTCAATACATATCCTTCCAATTTATTATATTCATTCCTAAGATATAAAATTTCAACATCCATATGCATAACTATTTGTAGCACAACTCATTCATTCTCAATAGGACTTAATGGACATGTACTATATGCAACTAATACGTGTTGATTTATCCTTCCATAAATTTGTTTAGTAATTTATATTAAACCTCATGTAAACGAATCGTATTAGTAAATAAGAATTGTCAGAAACATCTTTTCATTTCTTAATTGCTCCATTACTTGTACATGGAACATCACAAGGAATCCTACCAAATTTTCTCCCAATATTATCGTATATATTTGCAAAAATAGTAGAATCACCTTGTATAATGACTAACGATCTGTTTTGTATCTTAAACGTTTCACTTTATAAAATATTTGTACGTTTTAAAGTTATATCATTGGCATTGATTAGTCCACTTTGATCAATTATTTCAGTAGTCCCATTTGTTTTGGATCTTACCAAACATATCAAAAACATAGTGGTCATAGTCTCATAATCATAACTGGTAACATACTATCTAGTTGCGGTCTCTGTATTGCGCAAATATTTGCTTGATTCACTATGAATTGTATAAATTCTTTGTAGGTATCAGGTTTTTTCTTAAAAAGTAGATCAAACTCATATACATCTTCAAAATTATCAAGTTATCTAACAAAGTCCTGTTAAAAAATAAGAACACGAATTTTTTATTTCAATGGTGAGTTTCGTATTCTGATCACAGATGTAATCTATCCTCTAGTTTACTACTGAATTCTTCAAATTCTGTTTTATATAAGCTCAAATTTTTTTCGTAAATTGTTAACAATTTTACTATTCCCATCCACGGCCCTAAAAATTAATAAGTTTTCAAGTACCTTGGATTGATAAATCTGAGGAATAGAAGTAGATAAAATTTTATAAAAACTTTAAATCACGTTCATGCTTTTATCTAATATTTATATATTTTTCAATTTATTTTTAGAATTCCTAGAGTAGAATTCAACCTTCTCTTTCAATTCGCTTCGCTTTCAAAATATTTCGTACGGGCAACTCTACGGTGATACGGTTGGCTTCGTATAAAACTATGCACAGTACTAACGGATAGATTAATGTACATAATTTTGAATAATTTACAATCATTTACAGTGATTAATGTAAATTATTTGAATGCATTCAACTATTTTTATTGCACTTTTTGGGAGATTTAGCCTTATCATTCCAATAATAATTCGTCTAGTATACCGATTAATTTTCCATCGATATATATTTTTTGAGCTATTTTGAAGCCTCTTCCTCAGTCAATACCTATCTATGCTTACACATAAATATTTCTGTGAATGAGAGTGCAGTTAATGAAGGACATTCAGAAATTCCTAAGGAGCAGGATGTTGATCCATTGAAAGATTCACCTATGAGGGATTCAGAAAAACCTTTACTGAAAATAATTACAATTGGTATAAGATTGATCAACAGAAGTTTAATGTACTAGAAGAGGAAATTGAAGGTTTGCGTAACAACGCAGAATACAAAAAGAAGTCCCAAAAATTATTTTATACTGTAACGAAAATGATCCTAACATGGAAAAAACAGATAGTAAGAGTGAATTATGATTAAATTTCTGAACTTTATTTAGTTATTTTTTTGTTACTGGGTACTCCAAAATTGAGCATTGTTAATTCTTTACTTACTTCTACATTATATATTTTTCAACATTTTAATCTTTGATAGTTATGTACCGTTACCAAAATAAATTTAAAACAGAAGTTAAATAATTCTAAATCACATATAAATGTAACCCTATAATTTGATCCTATGATATTAGAAAACAAACTAATAGATTGTAAGCAAAAGAAGGTATAACTCAATAGCCTGTCTTGTTTAATTTATAAACAATGTACATTAGTCGATGTACGAAATGGCATTGTAAATTTTAACATTTTGCACACTTAGCAGTAATATTGCAATGAGGCAAGTAAGGATGTGTGGAAAAACCAGAACGACATCAAAGTTTACACCGCCGGATGTTGATGTCATAATTATATCTAAATGACATACCCGTATAGATGACTTCATCTTTATAATTTAAATTAAAACTTTTTGAATTTTTTTGTAATCTAAACACATTTAAATTTTAACAAAATTATGAAAGGTAAATTGAATTTTATACGTCATAAAATTTATCTATAAATAAATTCATCTTCCAATACAAACAATTTTATTCAAAAGTTATAATATATAAGAAAAAATATTTGTTTGATATCAATTTCTTTTAATGAGTTTTTACTTTTAGATTCAATATTTTTTAATCTGATTAACAACGTAAATAGTTTTGTTCGTTTTCACCAATATTTGATGTTAAAACAAAATATTTTTAAATATACAGGGTGCGTTGTTCGGTATTTTTACACATTTTTAATGATTTAAAAGTGTTCATGTTTGCCGATAATATACTTAATTGATATTGACATAATAATAATGAGAAAAAATATATATTTAGGAGCTTTATATATATATTTATGACCTCTGATCAAAAAGAAATGTGTACATTTCTATTCTCCATTGTATCAATTCATTAAACTAAGAGAAATATACTCAAGACATAGAGTATGTTAAAGTATATAAGCAACCACTTAACTTTTTCATAAAATAAATGATTTTCAATTCTGATGAAAAATTAAGTAACTGAAAAAGGAAATTGTTAAGAAGCTAATATTCACCAGAAATAACTAATATTAACCAGAAACAGCCCATATGTTATTTAGAGTAGGAGAACATAAATGAGAGCAATGTAACTGAGTATCCCTGTATAAACGATTTGGGACTAGAGATAGTTGAACTTAATCATACGGAAGTTTAAATTCTCATGCCTTTATTTGTCAAAATAACTTGTTATCACCAAAATGATTAGGTGAACATAAAAATGAGACTGAGGCTTTTGAAAAGTTTAGTTATGAAACCAAGCCAAATAACAGCCAAGGGATAATAACATTTGATAATTCAAAGGGAATGGTTGAGCAGACGCCAACTAGCAATAATTCTGCTGAAGGATTTACTCCATATGAATTTTAACTGTTGTACTTCTCTGGCCCTTAGAAAGGTCGATTTTATATTCGCATCTGACGTGAGACATTTTGGGATATGAGAATCAATTCTAGTATGATGTCTAGAATCTTTATATTTGGTGACGGTTTTGAGACTTCAACAAGATTTCATAGAGATAATTGTGAACTCAAGAATATTTTTGAGTTGAGAAGATTATCTATAATATGTAATATGTTCCAGCTTGTAAACTAGCTTCATATTTGTCTAAGACAGGGGTGACCACAATGGGGCCCTTTATGTTGTTCGCAAAGAGATTTCAGATTTTTATTAAAAATTCATGAAATTTTTTATCGCATTTATAGTATGGTTTGTAAAATTAGTACCGGAGAAGATAAATTAGAATACTAAAGTTGTTAGAACAAATTTAAATATACACTATTTTGTTTAGCCAGCAGCAAATAATAATTTGTACTAAATATATAGTTCATTTTAAATTATTGTTTTAAAACTTTCCACAGTCTATGGCATACATACCAATTATGGTACACAGTGTAATAACTAATATAAACGAATTATTTTCTGATCGACTGATGATGTACTGATCTATTGAGTGAAAATATATATATTTTTAGATGAAACAGTGAATATCATTTCGATGATATAAAAAGGGCTATACGCGGAACTTGTTAGCATATAAAAATTCATATAATCAATTAAGGTGCATAAAAACAGGTTTGACAGTGCATTTATAGAAATTGAGTAAAGAAAAGTTCATATTCGAACTAGCTAATCATCATACATGCACATATTGTATTTATCACCTGGATTTGAACAAATCTGATTTCATTTTATATTCATTTTGTATTTTTGATCGCATCGATGTAATGTGCGGTCTAGGGTGAGCATACTTAATGTGGTCTGCGATACAGTTTCGACTGGTATTCTCTGGTCTAAGGTGTTATGCAGGAAAAGATTTTTTCTTTATTTTTCATATGCTACTGTATCTGGATTTGATGGTGATACACGAGTTGTATACCCTATTGATCCAATTCGATGCTGTGGGGATGTTATGTGTATCTATAATGGAAGTAGCTCGTTTTTAATACAACCTTTACTTGATTATTTTCTTGATAAAAAGTATATGCGATGAATGGTGTAATTAGCTTTATAGTAGAAAGCTTTTGATTCTGTTTCTGAGCGTGAGGTTTAGCTTGGTGATTGCTTAGAGCTCTATATTGTTAGTAAAACCGGTTATGAAACTAGAAAAATACGGTTAAGTGACGATTACATTAATTAAAAAAAAGTTTACTGATAGAATTATCCGCTTGTAAAGAAATGTTATTTAGATTTTTATGATCTATATGCGACTTCTTTTGAAACTAAACCTACTAGGATTTTCTTATATCGATAGAGACACCTATATAAGCAGACATTTTGATCGATCTGGTATATCTAGTGTTAATTTTTGGATTTTATAACATTATAAACTTAATTCAGTTGTTTATTTTTCTAATGTAATAAATTATTTATAGTCATGTTTATAGGTATAGCGGTTTCACAACATGTTTTGAAAAACGTACCATTCATAATTCAAAATGAACTTCGTAAATTATTGAGCTTTGAAAGTTGACGATATTAATTAACTCAATTTTTTATACCAAAGTGCCAAGTTTCGTGAATCCCATAACGGCGAGGGTCAAGGCATATAAAAAGATTCACAAAAAATTTATACAATGTAAAAAACTTTTTTTATCATTTTTTTGAACTTTTTTTTTTTTTATCAACTTTTTTTTATTTTATCCATCGCTTATTCATTTCAGCAACTCCATTTTAATGGTTCAGATAAAGTATTTGCAATATTTCTTGGACACATTCAAAGATTTTCTAGGATAAACCATTTTATCATACCACGTTTTTGGTTAGAAATTAACAATTTGGTAATCTCAAGTAAGCAATACTTAAAAATTTCCCTCTAGAAAGTGATGTACTATGTATTGTAAATTTGTGTGCAGCAATGAAAATAACTTTTGCTAAAGTTTTTTGTGTTGCAAAGAGTCCTTAAGGTATTTTGTTGGTCATTCAATTCACCTTTTAATTTCGTATACTTCATCCTTCATTTGTTCCGATAAAATAAAATATATATATGCAGAAATGGTATGCTGAAAAATGTATTCTAAATTAACATGCATACGTCGGCGCTGAAAATTCTGTTGCTTGTCGAGGAGAAGCCATCGTTTTTAAGCTCTCAAGGTTATTATTTGAAAATCCTAGTCCCTTATTTTAACACGTTCATACCGCCCCATGAGAATATTAAGTGTGAGCCACCTATGGTACACACGGCGTGAATGCGTTAGTATTAATTGATATTTGAAAATATGTATCGGGCCGCAGGTAACGCACCTCTGAATTAACCTCTCAGGAACGACACACCCAATAGTGGTTTTCGCATTGTAATCTCTCAGTACGAGAGTGTAGCATATTAGATTTAAGAAATTCCATATTCTTTACTGACTCTTATTATAGTGGTCCGCTATTCCTAGAAAGTTAGTCAAATAATACCGCAATCCATTCTCATACAGCTATTTTACTACCAAATTCGAAATATTATTTCAATTACATACAATTTGATCAGTAACGTACAGTAGAGAGAAATCAATTTCGTGGGATATTGCGCCGTTGCTAAATTATTAAAAAACAAACAATATACAAAGGGATTGTAAAAACGTCTTAAAACAGTGTAAATAAATGAAACTCAATTTGCACAAGAATGTCATCTTATGAATATATAATTCAATTTTTAAACATTTGCATATTTTTATAAAGCCTGAAATTACAAATTAGGCGTCGTATGAAATATATGAATTTTTTTCATACCATCTGCTTGAAAATAAAATTTCAAACTTTTAAACAATTGAATTTCAGCGTTAATTCTTTTCCGATGATCTGAAAAATCCCTTGGTTCTATTTTATTCTAACAATCTTCTGAGATTGAATGAGAACATTTTGTTTTTATTCATTACTGGGGAGCCAAAGATTTTTGTTATAATACAAATACGAATTCCTTTATATTACGTAATGCTTTTTCAAAAGCGATAGTGAATATTTTATGATAAAAGATATGATGACATTCTATTTATAAATGTTAGGAAAATATGAGAAAAAGTTGAACTGTTGTATATAATAGAAAATTTTCGGCCCTAAAAGTAATCAGGCTAAGTAACTTGTTAAAGTATAAAATTCCCTATGTAGTTTTAAAGAAATTATTTTCTAAATACTTTAGGAAATACTTCTAATGTAGTAGAAGAATTATACTATATCTGATGACGTGATGATATAACTAGTCATAAAAACACTATGATAACGAGTAGGTGTAAAGGTGTCTGTAAGATGGAGATGTGCGTACCAAAATTATCGTAATATGATTTCAAAACATTGGTATGAATAATTTTGGAACATATTTTTTCAATATACATTTTTTTAAATGCTAATGAAATCGGATAGGATGAACCTTATTGTTTTAATAATGCAAAATTAAACATAATTTAATTCTTCATAACATCGCCTTTTAAGAGATATTTTTTTGAATTTTAATTAGATATCAATAGGTAATCAATATAGACATTAATTTTGATTAAAAAGAAACATTAGTTTTTCAATGAAGCACCAAATATTTTTAACCGTATTATACACATTCATATTGCCCTTTTGATTTTGCAAAAACAATTCCAGTGTATATTTTGAGTCTCAGACAAATTTATAACCGTATCTTTTGTCAAGATTTTAATTAGTTATGGTTGTTTTCATAAGTATGATGGGAATTTAAAGAAAAAGAATATTTTTGAATAAACATTTTTCACTGACTGAACCTTGGCGAGCTAATTTCTTTTATAGATTGTAATCGTAATAATATTTCAAAAAATTTTTTAATCGAAATCCCAAATTGTAATTAAAAGAAGTTATGATAAATTTAAAATAACAAACTTTTGTAGTTCTAGAAGATCATAGAATATATGTTTTGTCCACAATTAAATATTTTGTATGTAAGAATTGTTTTTTTAAATGATTATCATATTTGTTGCATGCCGTGGGTATATTTTTATAATATTAAAACTCGTCTTACTGAATTTCCAAAAATAAATTGAAGGAAACCAATGAAGCTAAATAATGTTAAAAATGCTGAAGATTTTTATTTAATTATGGAAAATTGAAGCATATCAGTTTAATGCCCTTATTTATTTTCTTTATCAGGGTTGGTTGTTTTATTCTATTTCTTAAAAAGAATTGTGAATAAATATTTATTTTATAAGAACACATAAAATGTCATTAAATAAAATTAAATTCGTATTTGTATTAAAAATACGTCTTTTCTTCGTATTTATAATTGTTACTGAATATAAATTTTTTATAATTTTATTAAAACATTATGGTTTTATTATTCTTTATATTTCGTATAAAAGTGGGTAAACGCTTAAGGTTATTACACCATTTAATATAAATTTAGAAATATGTGTTAAACTTCAATGATATATTTGAATGCGGATGAAATCAACTTATATTCATGTGTAAATATAACAATGCTATTATTCTCATGCTTAGTTTAGAATATTAAATGTATTGTGTATATAACAATTACGGCAGTCTACAAGAGTTTTACGTTATAAAATGATTATTTTAAGAGAGATGTCAAAAGATATGTGTATTCATTTTCTTTATTTGCTCAAATACAGTTTTGTTCTTAAAATATTATTGCAATTTCTTGAATACAATAAAGGGACAGAAAATAATTACTTATAAGTTAAAAAAACAGTGTATTCATAATAAAATTGACAAGTATTATTAAACGTATGTTCAAACGCTTTAATGGCACCACAAATATCATATTGTGCTTTTAGTTCAATAATTTGAAGGTAAGAATTAGTCTATAAGTAGAAACGCTATTTTCAAAAAATAGATATTATTTTCAGTCAAACGGCAAAATGTAAATAAGAAATGTTTTAATATAAGATATAGAATGTTAACTTTCACAAAACCTTCACGATTTAAGCAATTACTCAATAAAGCTTCATTTGTTATCCTTCCTTCCGTCATTAAATAAAATTTTAAATAATATGTTTTAAAGTAAAGAATGCAAACAGCAAACATTTAGTTAAAGAATTAATTTTTAACTTTGTATATGTCGGGAATGCTCATTCTAATCATGGGGTATATTCTTTGGAAATATTTACAGTTCCATCATCCATTCAGATTCCATCATATCTGAGCATAATATATCCGAAGAATATACAAGTTGTTCCTGAAGAATAATTTGAATGTTTCATTTAGTTTCTGAAATTTAAATAAATTTAATGACGCAAATTAAAAAATGAAAAAATTTTTGTTAACCAAAGAATATAAATATTCAATTATAAAAATAAGCATTGTAATATTCAAACTTTGAAACGTTTATATATAATTACTCGCGTTTTCTGTTTATGTTTGTCTTTCGTATAATATAAAGTGTTTCTTCGTTTCACTTCTGTTAATCTTCTAGCTATAAAAATTCCAAAGTGCAGATATTTTTTAATTTTTTATAAATATAACAGCATATAAAGAAAATATAATATTTTTTCATGTATAAGAGAAATACCAGATTTAGATCCATATTTTGGGAAAAAATTTTTTATATATCATATGTGTTGACTATTAACATCATTAGGGTACCTCTAAATGATAACTACGGTGCTAAGCTTTCAAGAGAGAATGAAGTTGCAACAGATCTTATTGATTTCAATAAAGAACTGTGAATATTATGGATTTAGAGACACTATTAAAATTTACAGTTTTCAAGTATACGGAAATAATACAAATCCTAGAATAATAAAAATAGCAAACAATTTCCGAATTGAAATATGTTTTGAAGGTCCAAATAATATGGCTTTAATTCCAAAACGTTTCCATGAATAACATGAACAAAGAATGGAAAACGTTTCCTCAATGAAATGTAATCCCTTTTTTTCCAGAATATTCTTTCATAGGAATATTAGTATACAATTTCGATATTTCTTCCATATATTTCAACATTCTGAAATGACTCCAGTATTAAAAGATGAATTGAAGAGACATATACCCATTTTTCTAACAATAGAAGATCCGCATATATAGAAAGTGTTTGGCAGTAGCGACTTTATTTTCGAACTATGGGAAATATATATGGCAAAAGAATTCGATGGAATTGGTTTTACAGAACTAGTTGCTTGGGATGATCAAAATTGCTCAACTGGTCTGAAAATAAAACAGAAAGCTGGACTAAAGTAAATTTCAGAAATAAAAAAAATAGTATATTCATATATAAAAAGTAAATAAAAAAGAAAATCAAATCGATAAGAATGACAATTACACACCAAAAATGTAGACACTTCTATTGATTGTCTTGGTTCTTCTACATTCCTCACATTATCGCTTTTTTTTCGCACTTAAATGCAACGATGCTAGTATAATTACGAAATCCTTAGTTTTGTTAAAACATTTAAATATTATTTATAAATTTTGTATCCCTTTGATCCTGAAGTAGAAAATAGGAGAAGTATTTTTGAACTTGAGGATAAGCTATGTTCAATATTTTTGAATCCAGGAAAGCCAAC